>NW_026521803.1:44780000-44880000 GCF_021234435.1 Artibeus jamaicensis
GAGCCGCTGCGAAAACACGTTTCAGCGCCCCCTTCCGTCAACGGGTCTTCCTCGGCCCGTCCCCGCTGCACAGAAAGGGCATGCTGAGTGTTCATTGCCGAGCATTACTGAGTTTGGAATAAATTTATGCTTGCTTTTTTTGTCCGTTGCATGAATTATGAGTAGAAACACTGTCTAAAAACCAGCGAGGTTATTAGCAAAGATTATCAAACATAGGTGGGTGGAAAAAATGAAACTTCCAGAGATTTGGAATCTATCAGTTTGTATTTCAGTCCACGTTCTGTGTTTAGATGCTGTGGAGCCCACCGACTTGGTGTGTGGTTGACGTTTGACCGCACCAGATTGTCTGTCAGGTGACCCTGGAGGCTGCTGTATGGGGTTGATACCGTTGCATGTACCTTGGACGGACGTTTTTGTGATCAAATTTGCTGGTTGCTTTGACATTTTATGAATTTTCTTTGAAATTTTCTCACTCTGGCTATTACAAATTCTGCTGTTTGAGATACAAGGGATTTCCGGTGGCGTCACTTCAAAGGTTTATTCGAGAGGCACGGTCTCCAGTCTCTGTCCCTCGTGTGTAACAGAGGACTGCTGTAGCCATTAAACCTGCCACTTGCCACCTGAAGTCAGGGTGAGGAGTTCAGGGTCAGACATCTGGAAAATACTGGGCCTTTTTCATATCTTGGGCTCAGAAGATTGAGAGGTTTTCTCCACCTGAGTAGGTGATTAATATATTTTCAGAAGTATTGTGAAATACTACTAGCCATAACAATTGAATCTGTTTTGTACTTAAATTGTTAGTGTTATGGACAGCGGGTTTTAGAAATTAAGTGGCTTTCACTTTTATAAATTGATTCATTTCAATTTCAGTAATGTCTTTTACAAAATAGTGATATTGCAAACTAATAAGTTTGAAAAAGTAATTCTCATTTAATTCATACATTAGTTAATTATTGCAAGTATCTGGGTATTCTCAAACTAATAAAATAATGTACACTAAGTACGTCCCTATAGTAACTTATTTAAATGGCATTTGCTATTTGAAAGAAATAAGAAATAATTTCGGTTTATTTGAAATATTTTGAATTTACATTGTTAATATTTGATCATGAACATACTATTACATTGCTCATTAGGTTTTTTAATTGGATGAAATTGATAGCTGTTGAAATAATTTTAAACAATGCTTAGTTATCATTAGCAAAACCAATGAAATCACTGCACTGTAGTGATTCTGTTGGGTCTCGATACTGCAAGCAGCATCTCTGATTGAGCATTTGTACTTGAGAAAAGAAATCGGCAATAGACGTGCCTGGCCATTCATTGAAATTGGAGGATTACTTGAGCAAGTGTTAAAATGCAGGACACAGTTTTAACTTCTTGCCCATTAGGAATGATACTGTTACTGAGTGACAGGCGCAGTGTGTCCCGTTTTCTCGCCAGTCTGGTGCGGTGAGTGTGGTGGCGACCCCGTGTTTACCCAGCGGTCCCATGTTCAACGGTCTCTTTGAGAACAACAAAGGCCATGTTTTGGGCAGACTTAACCATTTTTGTTTTCATTTCTATGAAAATTCTTTCAGTGCCAAACTGAGTGAAATATTGTACAAAAACTGTGATTATACATATAGCATATAATTTGGTAGCTAAAGGTACTTGCTGGCTAATTTGACTTACAACTTTTAGTAACAATTTTGGAATTTACATAGCTACATAATTTAAGAATGTTAAGGCTTGGAAAAAAAGAGGTTAGTAGACCCAGAAACTCTCTTAGTAATAAAAAGCTTTTTTATACATAGAAAATTAAATTAAAAATAATACATTAAACTACTAAATCATCTATTTTTACAGGTTTGAGACTGTGAGGCTGATACAGTAAATTAAACTTTATCTACCGCATCTAGAATTGTTCGTTTTTCTGGTCTACTAAAGTAAGCACAAAAAAATACTGGTTTCCTAGAGAGAAATGTGGTATTAAACATTTGCTTTAACTGTTCAGTTCCAGTAGATGGCTACAGTTCACTACCAAATTGAACTTATGACAGATTTTTTACAGTAACTAAATCAGAAGATGAAGGTTGAATTACTATAAATGAGCTGCCCTGTACATTTGTCTTATTTCATGTGCTTAGTCATCTGGTGTCGTTATTTTATAAAGAACACCATTTAAAAATGACTGAAAAGTGGTGTTTTCCACCTTTTTTTCCTTTGGTCAGTATGTAGTAATGCCCTTATTTATTTTTTCAAAAATTGTTTACTTTTTAGAATGCCATATTATATGAGGAATGTTAGTGATTATTGAATTATAGGAAAACTATACTATTATAATAATCCTTTAGATGCAATGAGTTATTGCTTCCCTGAATTTAACCAGATGATTTTCAAATCTGTTTCACCTTTTATATTGAAGTACTGTGAGTCGTTGGTCACTTGTATGGTCTAAAGTTTACTGGCTTTCACTAAACTATTATCTCAAATGTAATACACACATACACATATGTATAAATTTTAAAATGTGTGTTTTGGGGGGTCTGCATCTAAATATTCTAAACATAATTTAATCAAGCTGAATAAACCCAGGTTTGCATTTAGAGAAATAGTAGCTCACACCGTACTTCAAACCTGCACTGCAGGTGGACACGCGTCGTCCAGCAGGCCATGGGCAGAGCTGGTCTGCGTCGCCCGAGGTGACGAGTGTCCCTGTTGACTTTTCACCCATACCCATAAATATAAACTGCCCGGCACCCGCGTAAATGAGTCTGGATTTACTGTGGACGTGGGGGTTTTGAATGCAACAGACGCGACAAAGCCCAGACGTTCTCTCCTCAGGACGACTGTGGAATTTGCTGTCTCCTTTCACTGTGTTTTGTTTTTCGTTTGCGTTGTGTGTGCGCGTGTGAGCACGCACAGAACGTCCATGTGAGTGTGTGTCCTGCGGGTATTGGTTGAGCCGTGCAGTTTGGGATGTGCCTTTTCGTTTTATTTTTCAAGTGAAAACATCAGTTTTGTGTGATAACATAAGACTGCAGTTTTAGATCCTTTTTTAATCAACTCCCAATTTACATGCCTGGCTACAACTGTTTAATCTATTATTAATAAGCGTTTTGCTCAGCTATACAAATTACTAAAATAATGCCGAGGTTCCAGGAGAATTTTATTTTCACATTCAGACTTCCTAGAAATTTCACACTCTTCCTTGAAAACAAATGAGTTACTTTTGTATTTTTTATTGATGTGGTTGTGTATATTTTTTTATTATAATAGAAGTCAGTTAAAAACTAGTCCATCATTGTAACTAATTAAAAGAAATTTTATTTACACATTTTGTTAAGGTGTAATTGGGATGTTTGGATGGGTCTTTGTGAATCCACTGGGCTCATAGCCTGTCACAACTTGAGACATGTTACTCCTTGTAGAAATAACTGGTAGATTTTTCCAGGATACTTACAATTCATAGAAATGTGAGGGGTTTGGGGGTAGGCAGTTCATTTTTTTATGGATGTGGGTTATGCATACGTACAGTTTTACACATATGTGAAGAATCAACCCTTCATTTGTTAAAGACCTTAAAGGACAAAGGACATTTGACCTCACCCTGAGACCGTGTACCGTAAGTTTACAAAAGGATCAGGAACCACAGATTTTAATAATACAAACAGCATTAGTCCTGTCCCCTCTGGCGTTTGGAACCTGGACGGACTGATTGTGTACTTTGATTCTGATGCCGAGGAGCTGCGTGGTGTGCTGGGAGCACCTGGAGGGCTCAGCGCCTCTCGGTGATTACAGGGAGGGCGCCTGGAGGGCAATTAAAGGGTGGGGGGGCGGGGGGGGGGAGGCACTGTGTCTCCGCAGCACCTTGATGAACCGCGGGGAGGGACCCGAGTTAGGTAACTCTCCCGGCGCAGAGAGGGAGGCTGTTGAGTAATGTGGAGGCTGGTTACCAGGAACATCATTTTTGTGTTTGATATTTATGTAATTAAAGGCAGATTTTTAAATCCTGCCACTTTATGTGTTAAACATAGTCTTTTAGCTTAAGTTACTTTAAATTTTATTAATAAAAGCCATTGTTTTCATATTATTCCTCACCGTGCTAAAGTTTGATTTACGTGATATGCTTGCTTTAAACGTTCTAATTTAGTAGGTTATTTTCTTCACTATTGAGTTTGTAGGTGTGCTTTTCTCTTACTGATAGGCAGTAATTTTAGGCAGGTGTTGCCCTGGCTCTTTTGTGTATCTGTGCAGAATTCCAGCACATTCATTTTGTTTTGGGGGTTGTAAATATCCACAGTGGAAAGCACCCATTTCTTGATATGGTTCAAGCCTGTGAAAGCCATAACATTGAGACTAATCTCTTGAAATAGATTTCTTCGGTGTGTAATGATATGAAAAGGATTTTGACGGGACAATTTTGTATGGTATTGTCCGTGCATTCACACAAGAGCAATGGATCGATCTGATCCATTGTCGGTGTATTTCATTGCTGGTTTTTTGACTCCTGTTTGTTGCCGAAAACAGGGTAACAGTATGATGCAGGTAGATTTCCGTGTGATTTCCGGCCTGTGCCCCGGCAGAAAAGCAGGGAGAGTGGAGAGGCGTCCGCCGTGAGCCCCAGCGCCCCGCCTGGTCCCGGGCCGCGTCTCCGTGTGGGCACTCGCCTCCCTTCTGGTCTCCGCTGGGCCTGCCCAGGGCACGGGCAGCGCGGAGACTTCGGATGGGCTCCGAAGCGCCCGCCTTCGGAACGCCTGGCTGGGCAGCTCGGTGCGGCATTGTCCGAGTCCCTTCCCCTGCAGCCAGAGCACCGCACTCGTTGGGTCTGCTGAAGACTGGGCTCGCGCTGGGTCTCCCTCCAGCGCTAGGGGGAGTCGAGGAGTGTCCCCGGCCCGCCGCCCCTCCTCCCCCGCCTCCCTTCCCTGCGCTCCCCTTCTCCTCCTCCTCCTCTTTGTGTGCGCGCTGCGAGTGGGGCTGTAACCTTCCCTCCTGCTCGGGGAGCAGCACTGCGGCAGCGGCGTGGCAGCAGTTTGTCACTCCTGTTTTTAAAGTTGTTTAGGAAATGTCATGTGTTTTCTAACTGCTATTTACGCTCTTAGAGGATGACAAGACTTTGCAGTTTTAATGAGTAAAGCACTCTTAGAGAAGTGTTACTACCTCGCCGAACATTGAGATGAGTTTAAAATAAGAATGTAAAGAAAAACTATGATGTATAAAATGTACAGGATGATTCTTTGAAATGATGCGTATAAAAATAGCCATGAAATAATTATTTAGTAACTATTTCAACCTACTTTTGTTTTAATTAGATTGGCTCTGAGATTGTGACATTCTTGCATTAAAATTCACGGAGGGGTGGCTGACATGGGTCTGTGTTACATGCTTTTTTGCTTGGAGTCTCTCATAAAAACAAGTACATATTTATTTAACTACGATGGTCACTAAATTCAACCTGAGCCCCCATGCATGAGTATTGTAGCTTTCTATAAAGAATAACTGTTAATGTGAATTTCAGTAGGAATGTAAAACACTATGTTTATATGTACTTTCAATTGTGTAGTTAAAATGTTATTCATATAATGTTTTTCATTTTTTTATATGTCTGTCTGGGGAAATTTAAGCACGTTAATATTTCTCTTTTCAAATTTGCATTCTCTAGGTATTTAAAGATCACAGTTTTTGAAATAGCCAGAGAACTTAGTACTGGCATGTTTTGGGTCTGATTTCTGATTTTTTAATACATACAATTCTGTTTTTTACAGATTGGGTTTTAATGATTTTCACTTTATCCTTGAGAATTCTCTCGTGTTTTATAAAACAAACCTGTTTCATTGTTCATGGAAAATGCTTAACATATGCAGAGTTGATATGCCCCGTGTAGGCTGCTGGTGATTACAGAGCAAATGCGTGTGTAGACGTGTGTGTCTTGAAGTTGACAATAATTGTGAAATAAAAATATATTTGTCTTTCACCTAATTTTGAAATTGACTGTTAATATCAGTTTGACTTCGCTACAGTGCATGGCTGTGTTTGTATGTGTCTGGCTGTCGTAAGAAGTGTGTTTATGTAACTGAATGGTGAAACTGTCTTAGATTCCACAGCAGTTCACAGGGCTGTGGCTGATGTTTGCGTTTGAGAAAGCGAATAGAGAAGACACTCACAAAACCTTTAATGACTGTATTTCTTGATAGCTTTCATAAGAAAACACATAATTTGGGATGACTTCTATAAAAAAATAGCAAAACTTTTGAGTTTGCAGCAAAGTAAATGGGGCAGCTTTTGCATTTTGAACAGAAATGTTATGAACTGTGATTGAATTTATCGTGAAAGTGTGTCAGTTTTAATAAAAGTATTTAGGTATGAGTTTGCTGGGCTTGGTAGCCTTCTTAAGGTTAAGGATTGGTTAATGCAAAAAGTCACTTCTGTGTATTTGGCAGTATACAGAAAATGACAAATACATTTCTATGCATTTTGAATTACTATGCCATTTCTTATTTCAAACCCTTTTTGTCAGGACACCAGGCAAAACAATGATGCTTTGAGGACGTAATTAAAGATATTGTTCAAAGAACAACTTTCTGCATATTTGAATTATTACTGTCATCAAAATCATACAAATATGGAAATATGATTGCCAGGAGCATATAAATCAATGATCAGCATGGCCTCAAAATCCAATAAATATGGAGAGTTAAATACTTTAAAATGCAAATGTGTCTAATGATTTGCATATGGTGGAGTTTAAAGGAAATTTGTTGCTTAACAACCTCTAAGGTAGCAGTTAGGGCTGTGGGTAAACACAGACTTTTTTATTCATCATTGGTCAAGTTGCAAGATTTGATAAATGATGGGAGACTGCTTGCTTTGGTTAAAATGACTCTGGTCTCTACTGAATCCTAAAACTGCCTTCAAGTCATCTGAATAATTAAGAGTTAATTATTCTTCATCCATCTAGATCAGAAGAGGACAGATTTAGGGAAGGAATTTATAATTTTTGCCTCACATCCTGTCATGTCATTACGTGATAAACTAAACTGACTCCAAATAATATCTAGTGACCTTATAGTAATGAGGCCTCATGAAGCATTTTTGTCGCAGTTTTTTAATTGCTTGCATTGATTCTAGAAACTACGCATTAACAGACTCATAAGTTTAATTGTCTCCAAAGAAAGCAATATAAAGCTCATGTCCTGTTACCGTTATGTTTTGAGTCCATCAGCGCGCACCACACCAGCACAGCCTAGAAGTTTCCATGCGTTCTCTTAGAAATAGTAAGCAAGGACTCCTGCAGTGTTATTAGAGGAGCTGATAGACACTGGGAAAAATTATTTTAAGAAGTTATATTGAAAGGGCAATGAATCTTTCTTTACTTATTTTAATTTGAAGTATTGAAGTAACTTCATTTTCTCAAAATTAATATAATGATGGAACAGACAACTCGTGCAGATTTACCAATATATACATTATTTTAAGAGGCTGAAGAAAGGCAACTGAAAGTTAAGAAATAAGGTGTTTCATATTATTATCCATTAAAAGATGGCATAGAATTCTCATAAAAAACCAATGTCTATGTAGTGAGTTTTCTACCAAACGATTTTCTCTGAGAATAGAGTGTTTTGTGAATGTTTACTGATCACAAGAAGAATTGTAATAAAGAAATCAATATTCATGATCCCTTTCCATGTAGTACAGCAGGGTTACACTGTTAGGTTAAATACAGGCAGCATTCCTTCTCAGAAAATCAATTTGCTGTGCAGCCTGGAACGGCAGTCCCCGCTCAGGGCCCTTCCGTGTTGTGTACACAGTAAATCCCGCATCGGCACCTTCGGGTGCTGCTGACTGCTGCGCAGGGCTATCGGCGGAGTGACCTGACTTGGAGAAGGAAGGCCAGTTTCATAGCAAGGAAAAAGTGCTGTTACTTCTTTTTTTGTATTTGGTCATAAACTAGTCATTTCAAAGAAGCCATTTCTTGGTTTTCGTACTTCAGTAGAAATGCTGAACGTGATTTTAGTGTGGGATAGAGCCTTCATATTCATCAATCATGTCTGTTTACATTCCGACCAAGTGTTTTCATATTCTCAAGTTATCTGCATTTCTCAGAAGCACAGTGTTTAGGCTAAGTAGCAACTGCTGCTTATTTTGAAAAGTTGGAGTAAATTTGAAAGGATATGATTCTATTCCAGTTTGTCCCTTGCCTCCATTTCCAAACAAAGCAAACAAGTTATTTTAGAGAAGAAAAAGGTTTACTTAATATCCAAAGCTACTTAGTTACTATATGGTGTACTTGGGCAAATGTATAGGGGAAATGTATGAAACCATTGTATTTTTAGCTCTTTTTACTCCTCACTCTAAATTTGGCTCTTAAAAGGCTTCGGCCCTTCTCAGCATTGCTGGTGTGATGGAAGAGACCCGGCCTCCCTTTCACGGTCCTGCCTCTGAAGTGGTTCCCTCAGCTCACCTGTGGGGCGCGAGAGCCACCTGGGCCCTCCTCGAGGGCCAGAGTGAGGCTGTGAGTTTGCTTCTCCCCGGGGCTGGTGGGGACGCAGCGGCCTTTGGCCCTCCATCTGTGTCGGTGCCGACTGGGAGGTGCAGTCATTGTTCCCTGGGCCCTGTTCATTGGCTGATTTTTGCAAGACTTTTTTTCTCTAGTCTGCATGCGTCTCACATAGGATTTGTTGTTGTTGCTGCTGTTAATGAGTGTGTACCTGCAGACTGTAGCAGAGAAAGGCTTTAACCTGTTAAATTTTGCCCCCACTTGCTAGGGCTCTGAGGAGCTCCACAAGCCGAGGACTGAAGAAGAGTAGGTATTACAGGTGGCTCCCGCATTTTAATGAGTCTGCTGTCCATCATTAAACTGCCGCATTCCGGAGTCTTCACGTAGCCTTCACGTAGCAATGGACAGAGGAGGGGGAGAAACCACGATTTCAGAAACTGCTCTTGGAGTACAACATTCTGTTTGCAAAAGTTCGTAAACATAAGGGAGAATGAGTAGATTTGGTTAGGTGGTCTATTTACCCATGTTCTGAGTGTTTATAGAAACCTCTGACATTTAAAAAAAGAAGTCATTTCTAAAATGAGTTTACTCTTTGAGAAAAACATTCTTGTAATAGGCTCAAAATTATCCAAATAATAGTGTAAACCAAGCCAGGCAGAGCAGCAGACAGAAAAATGCATTCAACCAGTAGGATCATGGATTTGTTTGATTCAGATAATTGAAAGTGTTTCATACTATTATTGCAACTTGAAGGCTTGTTTAAGTGTCTAACTGTCAGTCACCGTGGAAGGTGAAAAGTATTCAATTGTCACCCTGTCAGTCAATAGAGATGAGAACTGTCTGCCTAATGGATTTCTTCACGCAGACGTCTGCATGGAGGCAGAAGGAAAATCGATGCGCTGCCGAGCGGGCGGCAGCCCTTCCGGTAGCATCTCCATCCTGGGGCTGCGAGTGGGGGCGGAGGCAGCCCTGCGCGTGCAGGCGGCGCGGCGCGCAGGTAGGCACGTGCATTCGGGCAGTGGCCCGCAGCGTCACCTGTGACCATGGCCGCATCCACTGCCCAGGCTGAACGCAGTCCGGTTGTCCCTCCGTGACGGTGGGTGGGGCTCCAGGTGCGCTCCAGGGGCTCCTCACTGAGGGGCTTTTCTCTGTGTTTCACATGTAAGGTCAGACGGCACGTCTGCATTGGAAGTCGCCTGAATTAGTGCTTCCGTTTTCAGTGGGGTTTTATCAACAGCTGGGATAAAGACAAACCTTATCAAAGTTCTTGATGATAGATGCGTCACAGGGGTAGGTAGGTCAACCAGTAGAGGACCACCATGATGTAAAATCACTTTAGGAACTGGGGCGGGGGATGAAACTAAGGAAAGATGAAACGAAAGTCCCGCATGTGAGTGGGAAAAGCTGCGTGAGCGCGGGCCGAGTCCTGGCTGCACACAGCGCGTTGCGTGACCGTGAGTGGGGAGGTGCAGCTGCCAGCGAACTGCGCAGTCAGCACGGGGTGTCTGAGACGTGAAGGTCCGTGGCGGCTTGCCCTTTTCAGATAACGCCTAAGGCGGCGCAGCCGACTCCTGGACTGTCACGACGGCTTGGGCACCCCAGAAGGGTGCAGAGACGGGAAGGTCTCCCGCCTCAGCTGCCTGTGGAGGGGGCTGGAGAAGCAGTGCACAGCCGCCTCCTGGGGTCTCGGACCCTCACAGTCACTGTAACCAGGGAGACGGCACCCTCCGCTGTGGTGGGAGCAGCAGTGGACACAGGTGGCAGCGGTTCAGGAAGATACCACTTTCTAACGTAAGGACATGACACCCCAAGTTTCAGTGACTGGCCGTGCTTCTGCAGAGGCTGGATTGTGACCCGCTCACCTGCAGTGCGCAGGGACAAGCTGGCCTGGCCCAGCTGCCCAGAGATGGAGTCCCAGAGAGTAACACCTGACGGGTGACAGTCACCAGTCACCGCCACCGCGGTCTCCGTAGGGAAGGGGCGTCTTCATGTGCCAGAGCCACCAGACACCAGCAGGGTCTTAGTCACTTCTAAAACATGGGTTTCTGAGTCTGTAACTGGTTTTTTTTTTTAGAGCAAGAGTTAACCAGTTGAGAGAATCTCCTTAAAACGGGCTGGAATTGGTGCATGTCATCTTTCATCCCACTCCGCTGCCCCTCTAGGGCTTCCTTGTAAATTCTAGTGTCTGTTACCCTCTGTGGGCGCGAGAGTTAGGTTCCCACGCATAGAGACGCAGCAGTCGGCTAATTTCATCACATGCGTGGATGTTGCTGTTGAGTGCAAGACACCGGGCGCGGCGGGAGTGGGCCGTGCTCCCAGAGTGGGTGGGCTGCGTGGCTGCCCCGTTTTGCTCCTGATGTGGAAGATCAGGAGACTGGGTTGGAGTCCGGTTCTGCTGATTCTGATTTCGTGGCCCTTCCATGTTATTTCACCAAGTGTAGCCTCTGTTTTCTTCTCTGCAAAATGGAGGTTTTTAAGCACTAAAGGACAGACCGTATGTGAATTACCTAGCACTCCGTGAAGTGGGGAGTCGGTAGGGAATCGGTTTTTCTGCACACCCTGCCTCAAGCCTCGTGCTCTGGGTCAGTTAGTGACCAGTCCGCCCACCTGGGGTCTTCGTTTGCCTCAGCGCAGTGCCTGCTTATTTCTAGCCCACAAAAAAGAAGTTTGCAGTTAGTCTAGAACTGGTCTGGTGCTTTGTTTTTCTTAAAAGTTTTTATTGTGCTTATCCTCACTTGAAGGCTTGCTTATTGATTTTAGGGAGCGAAGGGAGGCAGAGAGAGAGGGGGAGAGAAAAACGCCAGCGTGAGAGGGAAGCCGCAGTCAGTTGCCCCTGTACACACCCCAACCAGAGACCAAATCTGCCATTTAGGTATGCGCCCTGACTGGGAACTGAACCTGTGACCTTCTGGTTCATGGGATGATGCTTCAACCAACTAAGTCGTATTGGCTAGGGCTAGTTTGATGCTTTTTAATGTTATCAGAAACCTAGGCATCTCTCCATTCCACTATCCTCAGAGCAGGATCATCTTATGGTCCAAGATAGCTGCTAGAGTTCCAGCCATGGTATTTGCGTTCCGGGCTGAGAGCGTGGCAGGGGTGGTGGGGGAAAGGGGGAGTCCTGCCTTCTTTTAAAAGAACCTACCTGGAAGTCTCATGCAATAGTTTGAATTGCAATTTACTGAGCAGCGCTTACTTGCCAGTGGGGTGGTGATGAGAAATGTTGTGTTTATCTGGTCGCATTGCCTGTGTTTCAGTTTCTGGAACCGGGGGGGGGGGGGGGGGAGAACCACCATTGGGAGACAGCTTAGAGTCTCTGCCGTCATGTTCATGGAGTGCTAGTTAGATTTTTATGTTGTGATGTGCAAGTGTAATACCCACACACACCCTGAACCCCCGAGGGAAGAAGAGTAAGACAGCCCTTGCCCCCCGCTGCTCCCCTGCAGGAGCAGGACACCGGGTTCTCGGGAGCCCTGGGCCCCTCCGCAGACACGCCTTTTTCCCTACCTCCTGGGTAACTGCTTTGGTGACTACATGATCGCTAATTATTTCCCTGCTTTCTTTATAGCCGAACCTTCTGCATCCACATTCCTAAAACGTGTTACTTAGTTCACTCTAAAAGTCTGAGTAGCAGGCACGGACCTAATTGCGGGAGCGGGGGAAGGGCAGTGTCACCACAGTGGGTCAGGGCTCCCAGCAGGGACACTTCAAACAGTCTTGGGTCACAGTCAGGCTCCGGCGTCTGCATCACTGAGGACAGAGGCCTCTCCCGTCAGCTCCTTATGGGCGCGGCCCAGAGTAGGTGCTGTGGCGTCCGGCCCTGTCCGGGGAGTTTTCGGCCAGCCGCCGTGGTGGGTGTCAGGCATGGTGTGGGGTGTGGCCGCTCTGTGTTTTCTGCCTCCAACCCGCCATGTGCTGCCTGGAGCCGCAGAGGAGGCCACAGTGGATTGTGTCTGTGGGCGCATGAGTGTCCCCGGCTCTTCAGGCAGCAGCGGTGATCGTGGGACTTCTTATGATGAGGGGTGTCACCTGCCAGCGACACAGCCCCACTGCGTCCCCTAGACCGGCTGCCTTCTCCGCAGAGCTGCTGAGGTGCTGCTCCGGGCTGGCTCCTCGCTCCCGGACCCCAAGCCCTTTCCTTTCTGTTGTGCTGCACTGACCACAGATGTAAGCCGTCCTGTCAGTGTACGGTGTCCTACAGGGATTCGCCAGATGCGTGTGTCGTACCTCGGTTGCCCACTTTTTTCATGTTTTTTTGGTTTATCTTCGTGTGATGGAGCTTCTTGGGAAAAGGTACACGGGAAGCGAGGGGCTCAAACCCTGGTGTGTCTGGGAAGGGCTCCGTTTTCCCCACGTAGCCCACTAGTGGGGTGGCCGCTGTGTAGTCCACGACACGTCCCTGCGTGTCTTGCAGCTTCAAAGCAGACCCGGTTCTGCGGGTCCGAGTGTGGGCAGGGCGTCTCCGAGGGAACAGCCCTGCTCTCCTGGAGGGCGGGTGCGCGGACGTGGCGCGTCGGTGCGAATGGGTGTGGTGAGTCTGGAGACCAGACCCCAGTCTCCCGAGATGCCCCGTCTCCCAGCTTCTCTCCGAGCTGGGTGCAGTCCCCGTTTTCAGCCCCTTACCGGGTCTCCCTGCCAGCATGCTCCTGCCACTTCAGGCTCAGCTGAGGTCACGGTCCCCAGCCTGTCCCGGCCCCAGGGCCCATTCCTCCCATTAACAGCAGCTGTGTCTCCGACTTGCAGGTGGGGACACTTCGTCGTCTTTAGCTGTCAGGCCCGGTCACCTGATCATGTCTGTTGCTCTTCCCGGGCTCATCCTCATACCCTTTCCCTTCCTCTCCTGGGGTCCAGCTCCTGCCCACGTCCTGTGTCCTGCTAGGTCGCCCTGTGGCCTTCACCTGCTGCTCTCCTGCCCTCGCCTGCTGTCTCCTGGCGTGCGCCGCTGCTGCTTACCCAGACCAGAACTTTTCCAAGTTGATCCTTTGACTGAAGAAAGCGCCTCTCTTTTGTGTATTACATTAAATCTAAAGTATTCTACCCAACGTCCCTGCCCCTCCACTTAGCTTTCGTGACTAAGTGAGAAGCACAGTCAGTCCGCCAATGTCTCGGTGCTTTAACGACAGCCAGCCTGTAACAGCAGCAGCCACCGCCCCGTGAGCGGAGAGTCCCCATCAGGCAGCCGCTTGTCGTCCCCGGGGTGTGCCATGGGTGCCACAGGGCCGCTGAGTGCCACAGGGGCTGTGCCCTCTCTGGAGTGGAGACCCGACACTCGGACTTCGGGGTGTGGCGGTCGTGAGTGTGTTTCTGTGGGCAGAGCCAGGGTTCAGCTCTGGCTGTGAGACTCGCAGGTGCCCGCATCCCGTTGTCTCGGCAAGGCCTGCGGGTCCTTCTGCTCTCAGGGAACAGGCGAGGCACCGGGGGAGGACGGCTTCCCTATGGCCGACGGCGAGCACCTGCGATGCCGGGTGCTTCCGGGCCAGACAGAGCATGTGCACACAGGGGCCATTTTCAATTGTAAGCAGTTTCTTTGCTGTTGATAGAATTCAGCCATGTTTTAAGTTCATTACTCTGTAAAAGAAAGATCATTTGTACATGGAACATATTCTTTTCACTATTTCATTATTATGAAACTATTACGAAGCACCGGTTTAGCAGAATGTTTGCATTGTCCCATCCGGTCATCTTTGTTCCTGTTTTACGGAGCCGACCAATTCGTCGGTGAGTAGAAGGGGTAAGTTCCATCTCCTGGGGCTTCACTGCCGCGGGTTGTTCTGCTGGTGGGAGTTACGTCTCAGTGGCCTTCGACATTTGTGTGTGTGGGCCCAGTGCTTGGAGTCATTGCCAAGTGCAAGCGTGTGGTTCGGATGCCCAGCACGGCTGCTCTGCCTGGGCACTTCTGGTCCCTCCACTGTGCCTCTTGCGTTTAATCTGGTGACATGTACCGAGCATCTTTAAGTGCCTAGCGCTTACCGTAGATACATTTTTACACGGCTGGGACTTATTTCAGAAACAGAAAATGTAACTGGGGTGTCCAGCCTTTTGGCATCTCTGGGCCACGTTGGAAGAAGAAAAGTTGTATTGGGCCATCCATTAAATACATTGCAACACAGAATCACAGAAAAATCTCATAAAGCCGTAGTAAATTTATGCGTGTGTGTTGGGCCCCATTCACGGCCATCCCAGGACACATGTGGCCTGTGGGCCGCAGGCTGGGCCCCTGCAGCTTCGTTAGTTCTTCTCAGGTTGGTTTTCCTGTGCGTGAAGCTGCATTTCCGATTTCTGCATAGAGATAGTATCCAACTCAGGACTTTGCAAAAGAATCAAAGCCCTGAGATGTTTCCCATGTACTAGAGCATGGAAGGAACTGCGCTGGCTCAGCACATGCGTGTATGCGTTCATTTTAGTTGGGAAAGTTCCAGTGTTTGGGATTACAGCACTGAGAAAGGAACTCTGCTCTCAGGCTGTCCTGCTGTGCTGAGTTCTGCCCGTTGTTCTTTCTAAAAAATTTATTGCCACCGCGTAACTGTACTGGGTGTTTGCCAATTACGTGTGCTGGGTCTTTCCGAGGCAGACCTATGACATCACACCGGTTTCTGGGAACAGCAGTGACTTGGTGTGTGTATGGACTGTGCAGCGGTCACTGCAGCGAGACGAGGTGCCGTTTGTCACTGCACAGAATGATGCATTTTCTTCTTTGTGATGAGGGCTTTGACGTGTGGTCACTGTGTTGTCCATGGCGTCCCCAGCTTGCTTATTGTAGCACCAGAAGTTTGTCCTCTGACCCATTTGTCTGCCTGTCACTCCTGGTGTTTCACTGGCTTGTGTCCTGCATGGCTGCAAGGGAAGCCCCTCCTGCAGTGGGTGTGGCCTTGTAAGGAGTGGCCAGGTGTTGGCTGTCTGTCTGTCCTCTCCTCCTACTTCCCATCCTGTGGGTGCAGGTTGGTGGCACCCTCCCCCCCTAGTCCCCACTGGCCTTGGCACTCCCGGAAGGCAGCTGTCACTGTGGGCGCCTGGTGGCCCTTCTTCCTGTCCTCCGGCATCGCTCCTTCCCGGAGCCGTGGTGTGACAGCCAGTTAGTTCCTCAGAGCCTTCGGTCAGCTTCACGCACGTGCCGGTGGGCAGGGCCTGGTCGCAGCCGAGACCTGGGCGCCCTGCAGGGGCCCCTGAGCACCTGGGGGTAGGACTAGGTGGAGAAGGACTCCTTCCTCCGCCCCCCGCCCCCCCTTCCTCCTGCTGCCGTCTTCACCTGCTCCCATGCTGCCGCCCCTCCCGCTGCCCTGGCCCCGCCTTGGGGGGTCCAGGTGGAGCGAGCAGGTTTCATTGGCGTCACTGTCACTGCATGCCTGGGACTTTGGAGTACGTGGCGGGACCAGTTGCTGATTGGAGGGGGCCGGGCAGTGCCTCTGTTTCCCCTCGTTTCTCGGTTTCCAGCCGTGTGCGCAGCTGGTGGTCCTGCCCGCAGGGGCGTGCGTATCTCCTGTGCTGGCTGGGGTGGGTTGCGGCCACCTCTGCCCCTTCCTTGACGGTTTTTTTTTTACAGTTGACATACGATACCACATTGGTTTCAGGTATGTTATTTATTTTTTGAAAAGTTTCCCACCGTCTCTGCTTTTTATCTTCTCAGGTTAGCGCAGCTGGAGTAGAAGTTTGAAAACACTCATTTAGGGAAGAAAATGAGCGAAATAAAACGTGACAAAAATAATAAACAGTCTAAAAAGGTTGTGTGAATCTGAATTTCCATGTTACATTTTAGAAGTGCACATGCACAGTTTTGAGGTATTTGATTTAGGAGACCCCCGAGTCTGCGCCCTTCCTCAGCCCGCCCCGGGGGGCCCTGTTCTTGAGAGCGTGTTCCAGCCCGGTGGGCGCGAGGCTCCGTGACGGTGGCGGTGGTAACCGCGTGCGGTCAGGCTGTGCGCACCACAGAGGCACTGCTGTGGGCATGTCTGCAGGGCTCCTGGTGGTGGGGCCCAGCGACTGGCACACGTTTTTCCACCACTGAGAGGCCAGGAGTCTGTGCTTTTGCAACCTCCAGTTTGCAAGATCACGATGCTGTCGGACCTGCCCCTAAAAATTTGTATAATTAGTTCAGAAATTATCAGATTAATGTCCAGAAATAATGGGAGAAGTCCTGTGAGTCACTATAACATAGTAATCAGTGCAGCTGGTCTAAGGGGCGCCCAGAGAGCTGGTGAGCTGGTCTTCGTGGGTGGGCCTGGGGGTGTCACTGGAAAGGATGAGCATTTGAAGCAGCAGGCTGGCGAAAGAGAGATCTGCCCTCCCCAGGATCGGGGTATGTCCTGGCACCACACTGGGGGTCCTCACCCAGAAGGGGAGTTGCTCTTCCTCCATCAGGACCCCTTTCCTGCCCTGGGACTTCGGAGCTCCTGGCTGTCGGCCTGGATGGCCGGCGGCTCTGCTGGCTTGCAGCTCAGGGCTGACCACGGGACGGGGTGTCCACGGGGGGTCGTTCCTGCAGTAGGTTACCCGCACACACGTCCTGAATGCACGTGTGTACATCTGTACCCTGCCAGTCCCTTCCCGGAGAACCTGTGCTCACACTGAGGCCCTTGGGATGAGCTCGGGGTGACCCCAGGTACGGTAACGTTCAAATACACAGCGCCTTGAAATGAACAAAGGTTCACGGCTTTCATGAGCTCAGTGAGTGCATTCTTTTTCTAAATAGACTTTTAGGCTTCTCAGAAAAAAAAACACTGTTAAAAAATTATTGAGTTCTATTAGATTCTGCTTAGAGTTAGGGCAGCAAAGTAAAATGTTGCTAACCAAACGAAAAACGAGCATTTGGGGTTTCACCACGCTGGCCGGTGGGAGCGCGTATCCCAGAATCGAAGTTGGGCGTCTGCGCGATGCATGGGTGGTGCCGCTCCGCCCACGGGGTGTGTGGGTTCACCCCTGAGCGTAGCAGAGTGTTGGCGCATAGGCAGTACTCAGGGGGTGGGTGTATTTGAAGCTGCTCTGAACTGTGGGGCAAATAGTTTCTTTTCTTAATTAGTTGTGGAAAAGATCTATAACAAAATTTACCATCTTCACGGTGTTTCAGAGCGCAGTTCACTGGCACTGAGCATGCTCACACCGTGGGTACCCCGCACAACCACTGTTCCCCGGGGTGCCCGCACCCCACGAAAATGGGACTCTGCCCCTGAACGCCGCCTCCCCGTTCTCCTCCCCCAGCTCAGGTACCGCCCTCGTCCTACCGCCTCTGTCCGTGCATGGGACGACCCGGAGCGCCCCGAGACTGAATCCCACAGTGTCCGCCCTCCTGAGACGGGCTGTTTCACTGTGCACAGAGTCCCCACGGCGTGGCGTGTCGGAGCAGGTGTCAGGATGCCCCTCCTCTTCAGGGCGGGGCGCTGTCCCGCCGGCAGGTACACCGCTTTGTGTGCGTCCGCTCGCCGCTCAGGGACACCTGGCTTCTTCTGCGTCGGGTTATTGTGAACAGTGCTGAAGGGGTGTTTCCAAAAGGGAAAAAAGTCCCTGGAAATAGAAATTTAAAAATCAGTTGGTCTTTTTTAATGAGCCTGCAGTCACCTCAGAAAGAAAATGCAAATGTGTACCCTCTCAAAGTCTCCCTGATTCCCATTATTTTCTCACTTCAAGCCTCGTTTAGATCTGGTCCGAGGAGCAGAATGACAGATTACTGCCTCTTCTCACCGTCCCCCATCTGTGCTGGGAGAGGCTTTTGCCTGTCAGGTTTGCATCTGAGCAGCATAAGCAGGAGAAGAACCGCCCCCCCCCTCCCCCCCCGCGCTGGACCAGAGCGCTGCCTCCTCAGTGATGTCCCCCCGCCTTCCTCAAGGTGCCCCCCCCTGCCCCCCGTGCACCCCTGAGGCAGTGAGGGCAGTGAGCAGAGCCCCCTCCTGTCCCCGGCTGTGAGAGGGCAGCGCAGAGCAGTGCCGCTGCCGCAGGGCCCCGCACAGCATGGGGTCTGCTGCCTCAGGGCTCTGGGGGGCCACAGCCACAGTCCCTTTCAGCAGCCCGACCTCCCGGTGGCCCTGGGCTGGTTCTCTGTAGAGCTCCGGGGAGTGGCTGCTTTCACTCCTTGGCTGGTGGCCTCCTCCTGGGTCCCCACAGCCAGCACGGTGGCACCTTCAGGTTGCTCTCGCACGGTCCCTCCTGTCGGCCTGCGTCACTCACAGCGGTGCCTTGCGATGACGCTGCGCCTGCCTGGCTAACCCGCAGCAGGGGGAGACCCTGAACTCATCTCGGTGGCCGAGCCCTTCCCCTCGAGGTGAAGACAGGTCCGGCTACCAGGACTGGGACCTCTGGGGGCCGGGACACCGCCTGCCACAGGCAGCGCCTTGTTCAAGGCCGCACACGAGTTGCCTGAGACCACAGAACGTTGTCGCGTAGTCATTAGAGGGTTCGACACAACGTGAAGACCCTGAGGACTGAGAGAGGCCCGGTTCACTGTGATTTAAGTACCCTCGCATCTAGGTTCGCCTCGGCATCCATGGTTCCTCGTTATTTACTCAGTTTTGTAACAGCACACGGCTCCGAATATTCGCGTTCCAGAAAATGCGCTCTGACTGAAGCTGTGAGTGGTCCTCATGGAAGCTAAAGTCTCTCACACACGGATTTAATGAAGACGTGAACATGAATTCCACAGTTATTCCAAGTTCCGTGCTCTGTCCCACTTGTGTGAAGTTCAGCTAACTTGTGTGATTCTGGGGAATCTCAGACTTCTGTCTGTAGCTCTTTCAGAGGTTCTGTCTTCACGAGCGTCACTTCTAAACATGTTCTTGTCTAGGCCCTCTGACTGCCACTCCCTGACACCCGGGTGCTGGCGCCGGGTCAGACTGGCTGGCTGCGGCTAGCCGGGGCCCGGTGTCCGGTGTTCGGGGATTGTGTGTCGGCCAACACACTGCTGGAGCCTGGAGCTGGGAGTGTTCACCCCATGGAGACCGGTAGACATGGGCCATCAGCTCCCCGCACTCCTCCCCTGGGGCCTAGGCCGCCTGCCCTTCCTCCCCTGAAACTGTTCTGAGTACCTTGCAGATTCTCACTGTGCTACCAAGTGCAGTGGTCAGTACTCGGCAGAGGTGTGCACTTTGTCCTTGAAATACGTCTATCTCGGCTTCTCGGACACCAGTCTCCCGTGTTTTTTTATTTTGTTTTTGTTTTATCAACTCATCCTCTGCTCCTTCTCACACATCCTTGGCTTGCTCCCCTCGCTGGCCTGACTTGTAAGAGTCGGACTGTCCCCGTGCCCTGCGTGGTGTCCGGCCCCTGTCTGTACCTACCGGGGGCCAATGAATTGCCCTGTAGGGGCAGACAGTAAATGTTCTGGACTTCGTAGGCTGTGAGGTCTCTCTCAAAGGTCCTCGGCACCTTGGTCCGAAAGCAGCCCCAGGCCCCCAGGCACTGAAGGAGCGAGTGTGGCTGTGTCTCGTAAACTGCTCCAGGACCAAGAGGCCGGCCGCCTGGGCCGGGGCATGTGGTCTTCAGACCTCTGAGCCACACTCCCTGGGGTGGTGGACTTTGACAGTGTGTCTCTAAAAGCCCAGTTTGTGCCAGGTCTCCAAGTTTCTGTCTCTAGCCCCGAGTTCCATTTCAGCACCAGGCTGTGTGCGTCTGGTTACTCATTTGACACGTTCACTCGGGTGCTCTGAATTCAGTGCGGTCCAGACGGAGCCCTTCATCTGTGTTCCTGAACGTATCTCCTCCTCCTGGTGGCTTCACCAGCGACTCACGGCCCCCAGGGGCCGGGCCTAGCCGGGCCACTCCCGCCTCTGCCAGCAGGGGGCGGTGCCTGCACTTGCTCGTCCTCTACATCTGCTGCTGTCTGCCCGGGGGTCTTCTTGTGGCTCTCTGTGGGCACTGGGGCCTGGGGTCAGGTGCCTTTTGTTGACCGTCCGCTTCTCCCTGATGCTCTCAACTCAACGTTCTTCGTGTTATCACTTACCTAAAGCACCTGTTCACGTGTTGATTTCCTTCTTTACCGTCAGCCCCTCCCACTTGCCGGGAAGCTCTTCACGACCAGGAACGGTATCTATTTTTCATGCTTACTTTTTCCTAGGATTTTTGATATTCACAGCATAATCATAATTTAAAACATTTTGAAGTCTTAACTTCAGAACAAATGACAGACATGTAGTATAATATTTATTGTATATTTGGTTCTGTGCTTGGTGCTGGTGATAAACATGTGAAGAGACCTCTCCTGAGAGTTCACAGTTCAGAAAACCAGGTGACCCCGTGGCTCCGATTCCACACAGGTGCGGTAAGCGAGCTGCCGGTGAAGGTGGGGCCTCCGGGGCAAGAAGGGAGCCCCTTGCTTTGGGGGGGGGCCCCTGGGGCCCAGGTGAAAGCGTCTCTCGTCCCCTTAGTCTTTGTTCCTTTATGGGGGCTTATTTTCATCATTAAATGTGTTACAGGTAAATTTAGTGTGGTGACTGGGTGTTTGGAATCCTAATCTCCCAAGTGTTGGGTGTTGCACTGTGGGCCTTGCAGTTGTGTTATCTTCACCTCGTTACATCCGTCCTGAGGAAACAAGGACATGGAGAGGACATCACATTGTCATCTTTCCTGTCCTCTGGGGAGTCCCATGCCGAGCAGAGTCTTTCCGTGGTCCATCAGACAGGAATTGCCAGGTTCCATGGTGAGAAAGATCACTGCCATATATATGAAATGCTTTGAAACTTCCCATTTTAAAAAGTTTTTGTGTGTGTGTTTTAAACGAGAGAGTACTAGCTAACGACTTACTGCTTTGGGGCCTCACCATTAACTAAAAACCACAAACGTTCAGGGGGGGTCAGCTGGGTCTGTTTCAAGGGTGTAGTGTGACCTCCCTTAACTAAGGCCACAGAGGACCCTGCCGGTTAGTGAAACGCTTTGCACTTTTGTGTTACTGCACCCACCACACAGGAGGTGCGTCTGAGATCGGGTCCTCCATGTCCAGACTGCGGGCCGAGCTCCCGGAGAATGTTCCTGCCAAGGCTGTGACATCAGGGGTGGCCCCACCGATGTTTCAGGATGGACACAGGGAGGGGGCGGAAACTGGAAAGCAGGTTTCAATTGGTGAACACCCTCGAGGACTTGGAGGTGCCATCGGGGCATTCGAGATGCCCGGGTGGGGCGCACTGCTCCCTTGGGGAGCCCCCAAGGGCCAGGTGGGCCCGCACTTTGCTGAGAAGTGCAGTCAGAGAGTGGGGGGCTGGCCGGTGCTCCGTGGATTTCATCAGGGCTCAGGGTTGTCCTTTCTCTTGCCGCTGCGCTCGTTTGGCCCTGGGGTCTCCTTCAGCGCCAGGGCAGTGTCTGCGCCACCCCTTTCCTGAGTGGGGTGCACCGGTCATTTTCTCCTGCTTCCTGTGCTCACACCGCCCTGGGGTGACCTGGTTTGGTGTTTCTCGCCTGGTAGGGCTTTGTCATGTGCTTTAGGAAGCCTCCGAGTAGAAGTAGCTGATCACTGGACAGGATCAAAGCCATTTTCTTGGTTTTTTTTTTTTTTTTGTCAAAACTTACCACAACCAAAAATTTGGTTATCATGATTCTATCTTGGGCTTTTGCCAAGATGGTTTTCTCGTTTGATAAGATGTAAGAGCTTTATAACATTGTGAATGCACATATTACAATGACCCCACTGTTTTTCTACCCAAGGTTCTGATTTTTTTCTTGCTTACAGTTAACAAGACAAATTTAGTCTCGTTGCTAATGACATTTACTAGAAAAGTACCTCGTGGACTGGCTCGTAAGCCTTGTGTTGTCAGGGGCATTTACAGCTGGGCGTCTCCGCTTTGAAGTGCTGTGCTGAGGCGTGTGGGGTGTGTGTGTGTGTGTGTATATGAGAGAGAGCATGAGCGTGTGCACGCTGTGTTTGTAAGAAATGGATGGAGGGTTCTTTTTTAGAGTTTTGAGTGGGTGGGCTCTAACTTTTGTTTCTGCTTGTCGATTGGTTAGCTTTTGTTAGTATGTCCTTGCTAAACTCCTGGTCTGGCGTTCAGAAGAGGTAATTGTAACCAGGTGTGGAAGGTCAGGGCGGAAAGCAGCTTTATGGGGCTTTTGTTCTAATAGCAAGTAACAAATCACTGGACATGTGAGTCATCAGCAAAGGCACTTTATAAAGCAAAAGGTGGAAAAATGTGCAGCATTGCAAATTTTGCAGGGTAAAAGTATTTATTGCTGTCAGAAACTTACGTTTTTGAATTGGTTTATTATTTTATAATTTTTTTTGCAATTAGTTATATCTCCTATGGTTTATAGGATTCCATTTCTTTTCTAAGAGAAATAGGATTATTCTGGAACAACTAACGGTTAGAGCTGGTATTAAAGATTTAAAACCACATCAGCTATCATTTGCTGTGAGGGGGTTTGCATTGGGCTTCTCCTACTAAACAGAGTATCAGAAAGGGTTGAATTTTTTTTCCTACAGAAACACTCCTCTCTGGATTTTGAGGTGACTAAAAATGCCTCCCTCCCTCTCGCGCTGTTCTTACTTTACAGCCGAGTCCACAGCGGGCCGTTTGCTTCGTCTCGCTTGCGTGAACGGATGAGTTGCATTTGTAGAACATACAAACTATTTTTTTTTTTTGCCTGAACACAGCATTTGTGACTTATGGCCAGCACGGAGCCCTGGCTCTCTGCTGAGAACGGTCCCTGTTGTCTTTGTGTACTAACTCAGTGCAGAAGCACTTGTCTGTGTTGAGCTAAACCAGACCTCTTGTAAAAAGAATCAAATTATTTCATCATGTTGAAAATGAAAAGCTATAATTACTTGTAATTAGGCTTCAGAATTTTTGAAAATTGAGGAATTCTTTTCCAGAGGTTTAAGATCACTCCAAATCAGTGCCTTTGGAAAATAGGAAATAATTTTCTGTTCAATTTGAAATTGATTTAATTTATGCCTTTGACAGCTATTTCGCTTTGATATTTTGTAGTAGAAATCATAGAACTGCTGTGATTAGTGCTGTGATATTTTCTGTGATGTCACACCCTGGCTAGTTCAGAGTGGGTCCTGCCTTTAGCAAGTTTCTCTAAAGTCTGGATTATAAAAGATGCTGAGTAATTACTGCTGAGCCCCACAGATGAATAGTACATGGGGAGTTTTGTAGGTGTTTTGGAGGTTTTAAAATATTCCAAAAGGGAGAATAAAAGTGAGGGCTGTTTTTTCTAGAGTAGCAGATTTCCCCCCCAAGATATTCGGAAATTACTTCTTCTTTAATTTATATTTTTAAAAGAGCTTTAAAGCATTCTTTCTTCCTAGTTTCTATGGTTAAATTTTAAAAGTTAAATATAACAACATTTTACTAATATCTTATAGATTAATCCTTAGAGTATACATTTTTAAAAGATGGATACTTAATATTTTACATTAAAATGCTCTGGATAAGTTTTATGTCTTTCACATCTACTCTTCAGTATTCCCAAACAACTCAATCACTTTCAGTTCTTTAGAACCATTTCAGCAGGGAAAGAATTTTGTTCTCTAAAGAGAGTTTTCTTGAGGATTTAAGTAAACTGAATATTCGATTGTAAACGGAATTATTTTTGCCCGATTGAAAACTAATGAGTCACTTGGGCGGCCGAGGTCAGTCCCAGTGAGAGGAAACCAAGGAGCAGGGTAAGGAGCTGCTGTGGGTGATGATGGTGCCCTGTAGCTAAGGAGTTGTCTTCACGTAAATTCTAATTTTGACGACCTGATAATTCCACCTTTTGAAGCTTCCTCAGAAACCCCCCACGAACAGGTGAGGACTCAGCGAATGGGACTGCACTCCCTCTCGGTATCTTTGAGGCCTTGGAGCAAATGTGCCCGACTCTAAATCCCTGTTTCCCTGGGTAGCTTGTTTAGTTGGAAAAAAGGATCCATTTAAGCATGTGCGTTGTTTTCTGTTTTCTGAACTGCAAAGACACTGACACCAATCATAGGCTTTTCACTGTAAAAGTAACCTTGAACTTGTCATGGCCATGGAATTTCTTGTTGGCTGTTTTCCTTGCCTCCAAGTTAGGCACTGGTATTGGAAGAAGCGAGGTGTGGCGGTGGCTGGAAGGTTCCTCTGTCGCCGATGTGATCCTCCGTCTGTGTGCTCTGCTGATGGTCGAGCAGGAGGGACTCAGACTCCCGAGTGGTGCTCTGTGGCCCAAGTCCGCTCAGTGTCCTCTGCCGCTGCCATTGCGAGGGGGCTCACCGTCAGTGCGGCCTGTTTCCAGGGTCACTCTCCGGGCCCCTGTTGCGGCTCCTGCTGCGTTGCCAACCCTCTGGGGCCCAGTGTCCCCATGGGCCGGGCCATCTTGGTCATTTGAAAGCATCCGTGGTGGAGTCGCCCCTGCTCCACACATGGCGGGGGTTCCTGTTTTCACTGGAGGAGAGCGGGTGTCCCCGAGGCGCTCCATGGCCCTCTGGGAGGCAGCCCCGCTGCCCACCTGGCCACAGCTGCTCAGCACCCCTCACTCCCTGGGCCCCGCCAGGCGGGCTTCTCTCACACCCTCCTGGGTCTTTGCTCTCACTCGTCATACTCCTCCGGGTCACCGGCTCCATCCCACCCTTCCTCCTGGACTCAACCCAGACGACCCCTTCGTAGGGCCCTTCCCTGGGGCGAGGCCTGCCTCAGCGTGCTGTCTGCTGAGCTGGGGTTGCCTGGTCTTTGTCACGTTTCGGCCCCGGCTCTTCTAGGGCAGGGCCTGGGGTTCGGTTGTGCGGTGGCTGCCAGGACATCCCGAGAGAGCACGACGTGCAAGCAGGAACTTAAGGAGTAGAACCCACTTTAAATCTTCCAGTTACGGGTCATGTGCAGATGCGAGTGCAACGTCAGTGCACAAGCCAGCCTTCCACACCCCGCGTGACTGATCTTTGTCTTCCCTTGCTTCTTTAAATTCTGGCTTTTTCTAGAATTTTAACTTTGGTTCCTCTTTCACTTTCACATCTTTGACTTCCTTTCTGGGCGGCAGAGGTACAGAGCTCTTGCCCACGGTGCTCCTTGGTCTCCTCCAAATCCTCATGTGAAAAACCAAAGCGCCAGTCCTTGTCTCCGTGCTCCCCAGCACGTGCTGACTCGGGACCCACTCACGCAGGACGGGTCTGCTCCCAGCCACCCCGGATGCGGTTCTCCTCATACTCATGTCGGCCATCAGCTTTTCATCCCCGCTGACCGGTCCCATTGCCCCCACCTGAGGCCGTGCTTTGCTGTCCTTTCTGGCCCATTCCCATTGCTTCCTTCCTTGTCCTTCATCCTCTCCCCAAGCTGGTCTGCTCACTAAATTGCCGCTGGATGTAAAACCTGTGGTTCATTCTGTTTCTTTAGAATTAAAAAATCTGTGATGGCTCTTTATTACTGGTAAAGTTAAAAATGAGCGTGGAATTAAGTCTGGCATAATTTGGCACCAACCCTTTACTGAAAAGAAAGTGAACCATTATTTCTAAGACTATAGTCATTACGTCGTTATGGATGTTTAGAGAAAGAAGAGTTCCGTGATAAAGTGTGTCTTGAAAATGATGGGTTAAACAGAGGCAAACTTTGAGAACCTAGATGTTTTAATATTCTACTTTGCAAGTCAGTCGTGAAGAAATGATCATTTATATGTACATGTCATATGTAATACATAAATGTGCAAAGTACTTCATTTAACAAATAGTTATTGAGCACTTAGGGACCAGGGGACCCGCATTCTCATGGACGCTGAGGGTGCAGCAGTGAGCAGACAGACAAAAACACTGGCTCTTACGGGATTTGCAGTCTAGAGGGACGTAGAGACAGTGAGGGGGGAAAGGCTGAAACACACGGCTGAAACACACGGCGTGTGGAAGGGTGCCCTGTGCCGGTGGCCAGGGGGTGTGTCCTGGAGGGAAGGCCCCGGACAGGATGGCCGACACCTGAGTAAGCAGACTTGCCCTGCTGACCTGCAAGAGCCTTCGGGGTCAGGTGCCAGCAGAGAGTTCTGGGTGTTTTCACCTTTTGAGAAACTGTGGCATAATATAAGTCGTTAAACAGAAAGATAATTCAAGCCACTATTAAAGTAATGTCTGTATGTCTCTTTGTAAGGTAGTCTTAATGGTCAGTATAACTCACACTATTTCACATTTAGAATTTAACTTGCACTCATTTATTACAAAGTCAATACTCAGCTTAAGAATTAAAAAGAATAGTAATTAAAGGTTTTCAAAGAAAAGTACTAATGTTACGACCCACCTAACATCATATGGTTTAAAAAATGCCATGAAAATGAGTTTTGTACCTTATATTTATAGTGCATAGATAGCTTCTTCTTCTTACTACTGTTAATTAATACTTTTATAGTAATTATAGAATACTTTAAATATACATTTTTCTTCTGAATTTAAAAGATCAGGCTTTTAAACAAATTAATTTAGAAGGATAATAGAACTGACCTGCACTTTCATAAATACTTTAATAATTTTTTTAAAAGGTCATCAAAACTAATCTGTTAAAAACATTTGTTCCCCACTGGCTGCAGAGTTCTGTGTGGCTTCCCAGCCTCTCTCCTCTTCAAGTTTGGTCCAGAGCCCTGCTCTCGGAGGCCGTGGTTTCCCAGGGAGGGTGCTGGCCCTTGAACCTGACCCGGTAGGTTTCTGCTCTGTCCACATACTGCCGAGTGAGTGTAGCGCCAGCCCGTCAGAGAACACAAAGATGGCAGATGCAGGCATCTCATCAGCTGTGACCCGCGGCGCGGAGTCCCAGGTACCTTGCTGGCTCTGGCGGGTAGATGGCTGGCAGGTGTGAGTGGGAACGTTTCAGCTTGGAGTTAGATTCTTACCGTTTAGCAGTGACCTTATTAATGAATTAATACTGAAGTGGATCAGACCGTGCTGTGGTGAAAATAAGGAAGAGTTCGGAGGTGTGATTAATAAACAGTTAGAGTCCTTGTCTTGGACAGACTTGGGGGTCATCCCAAGGACAGAGGAGTATATTTCGTCTCTTGGGAGGGAATACGCTCTCCATCATCCTCAGCAATACGGAAGCATCGTTATTTCCTTACAAAGTGTCGACGACTCAATCACAGTCTGCGTCCATTCCCAGCCACCAAGTTCATGTGAATGGCAGTGGGGCTTCTCTGGCATGCTTGTCAGTGTGGGTTAATCACGAGTGTGGTGTTGTTCAACAGTTTTACTGAAACATAATTTACATTAAAATAATGTTTGCCTAAAGTGTACAGTTCTGTGGTTTTTAGTATGTCTACAGATTGTGAAGTGATCACTGTAATCTAACTTGAGAATATTTTCATCATCTTCAAAAGAAACCTAAAACAAATATGGTTTATACTGAGCATATTATACTGTGGGCAAGTAAAAACTTACCTTAAAGATTAGTTTTTGTACCAAAGTAAGTGTTTACTATATATTTATGATAACTAGAAATAAAGATTTTAGATTCAAATTCCAAGTTGAAATCACTTGTATGCTCTCGATTTTTAAATATGTAATCGAACCTAGAGTTTTGGTGGTCAAAAGTCCTTCCCTCACATCTCTCGGAATGTGGATGCGCGCACACAAAGGTGCTGCTGTCAGGTCATGGTCACACGATCTGTCGTTTTTGTCTTGTCTTCCTGTTTCCCCCAAGAATTTTGTTTTTCATCCTTTAAGCTAGCATTTATTTACACACACACACACACACACACACACACACAATATTATTTTGCTGACATTAAACCTTCAAAGTTGACCTCACAGTTGGTGACATTTTTTCAAAAGATTTTCCTAATTTTAATAATCTATACTTTTTTCTTCATTTATTTAAATTAAGGTATAATTTACATTTAGTAAACAAGTGCTGAGATGAATTCTCACTTGTGTGAATTCTGTGAAGCTCGATAAGCTTTCAGAGTCATGTGACCCCACCACACCGAGGATACAGGACACTTCCTCAAACCCTCCCGTGCAGTGTGTAGTCGCCCCAGCCTCACCTTGGTCCCGGAAAGGTCACTGACCCCGTCCGCCCCTCCAGTCCCCTCTTTCCCAGAGGCTCATTTAGTGGAGTCATGCTTCCAAGTGTGGGGTCTCTCACATACTGCAATGCATCGGTTCTCAACAGAGGCTGACTTTGCCCAGCAGGGGACATGTAGCACAAAGTCTGGAGACATTTTTTACAGTTTTTTTGGACAGTTTTTACAGTTGGCGGGGAGGGGTTGGTGAAGTGCGCCCAGCTTGTGTGTGTATGGGGCGGTGAGGATGCTGCTGAACTCCCTCCACTGGACAGCGTCCACGGCAAAGACAGCTTCGGCCCAAAGGGGGCCCAGGGGGGGTGGGGCGCAGAGACCCCATGATGGCGTGTTTCGAATTCGTGCACGCTGTGTGCACCAGCAGTCCATTACTTTTCACTTCTGGGTTGTGTGCCATGGCGTGGCTGTACCACGGTCTGTTTGTACATTCCCAGGCTGAAGGATATTTGGATTGTGTCCAGTTTTTGGAGATTATGAACAAAGCTGATATGAACCTCCTCATTGTAAACCCCTAGGAGTGGGATTTCGAGGTCCCATGGTGTGTGTTTAATTTTATAGAAACTGCTAAACTGTTTTCCAAAGCTGCTCTACCACGTTGCATTACCCCTGGAACATATGACAGTTCCGGTTGCTTCTCTCCTCGTCAGCCCCAGACTGTCCACTTTTTCGGTCCTGCCGGGTCTGCAGCAGCGTCTCTGTGGTTTGAGCCTGCTTCTCCTGCCTGACTCACTGTGTTGGGCTTATTTCACCTGCGGATTTGCTACTAGGAATCTTTGGTGAAGTGCTGGGTCTTTTGCCCAACTTTTTAATTGGGTTGTTTTCTTTCTTATTATTGAATTTTGAAACTTATACATTCTGGATATAAATCATTTATCAAGTATGCATTTTGCAAATATTTCCTCCTGGTCCAAGGCTCCTGTTTGCATTCTTTTACCAGTGTCATTTGAAGAGCAAAAACTCTTACTCTTGATGAAGTCCAATTTATCAAATGTTTTCTGGCAGGGCTTGTGATTTTAATTTTCCATCTAAAAACTCATTTTCTATGTTCCTGTAGAGAGTTTTTATAGAAGTTTTAGGTTTCATGTTAAGATCTGTGGTTCATTTTGAGTAAATATTATATTTAGTGTGTGGAATGTGGCTCTTTTGTTTCTGCACATGGGTGTTCGGTTGTTGTTTGCTTTGAGCCTACAGGACAGTTTGGAGAGAGAAGGGACGTCTTTCCGATGTGAATCTTCGAGCCCGTGAATGCAGCGTGTCTCCTTTTATTTAGGCCTTCCCTCCTTTCATCAGTGTTTTGTGGTTTTGGGGACACAGATCTCATTCACATTTTGTTAGATTTATATAGAAGTATGTATTTCTTCTTCATCCTGTTTTAAATGGTGTTAAAAATAAATTTCCACTGGTGTATTAGAAACGCATGTCATGTGAGCTGTTTTAGCTCTGGTGGTCTTTGCAAACCACACCACTCCAGCCTCTGAGGGTCACTGCGTTGTCTTCTCATCCCCTGTGTTGGGGGCGCAGCCGTTGAGAACCAGATGAGCTGAGTGACTGCTGAAGGCTTTGATGAGCCCACGGCAAATGAAGCAGCAGCCCAGTCTCCTGATTGCGCCCCTGATGCGTGCTGCAGCCAGCCTTTCTGTTTGTGTGCTGGGCGTGTAGCAGAACGCTTGACAGACCTCCGAGCAGCATTGCCATTTAATCGGATCGCGGGAGTTGTCATTCGTGGCATGACTTGAGAGATCGGAGGGCTTCCCCCTTGGGGTTCCTTCTCCCCAGTTTGCCTCAGGAGCCGAAGGTGCCTGTGTCAAAGGAGAGTATCTTACAGAGGAAGCATAATGCATCATGTTGTTCTGACCTTAATATTCTTTGGTTTTCAGAGATGTGGTATTTGTAGGTTGTGATGGCAGATAACAGCTGGGGGCTTGAGAGATAGGGCAGGACAGGGCGAGGTGTACGTGGGCCCAGGTGGGATGCTGCCGGGGAGGGACCTCATCCAGATGTCATCGTGAGCTCACGGGCACCATGCAGTGAGGGCGTGCGCTGAAACACGCACGTAGGCACGGAGAGGACGCACCGCCGAGAAACCCAAGCCGGAAGGCAGGCCCTTGGGCTGCCACACGCTACCGTGCATCTTAGCTTGTTATTTGTCCATAGAAATGTGGATTCGTCGTTCTAAAATAAAAAAGGCATTCCTCTGTGTATAATGGCATACACAGTGTCCTTGTTAAATTATTTGCCTGCCTTCTTAAAGAGAAATTGCAGAAACCATGGACAGTTATTAAAGAATCAGTGGATGAGTACTCCTTCTTACAAAACAAACTGTTTAAAATGAAAATGTAATTAAGTCCTCATCTTCAGATCTTAAAGGTGACTAACACTTAAACAATCACATTGCCCACCTTATTAGAAATAAAAGAGGAGTCCATTTAGGAGAATGTTATTAGTTTTATTTAGTGCTCGTAATTTTTGCCAAGAAATTGAAAACATTTTTGGACATTCGGATGCTTTATTATATGTTGTGACTTTGAAGTCGTTGTCATTCCTCCCTCAACACAGGGAGGAAAAGGGACCTAGGATAAGAGTCAGATGGAAGGCTGCAGAAACGGAACGCCTTCCCCACGGGGGCACTTTCCCGTTTACTCTGCTAGTAGGAGAGCAGTGTACTTTCCACATCTGAACTTGCAGACAGGTTTCATTTTTATTTTTGCTTAATTCAAAGTGGTTTTCAATTTTCCTTGCAATGTCCTCTTTTTCTCCTTGATTGTGTTGATTTTCCAAATATTTGTGGATGCCTTTGTGGATATCGTAATCCCATTGTGAGAACATACTATATATGGTTGACTCCTTTTCAATTTATGGAGACTTGTTTTATGGTCCATCATATGATTAATTTTAGTAAACATTCAACGTGTACTTGAAAAGAGTGTAATTTTGCCATTGTCAGGGGTGGTCTGGAAATAGAAATCAAATGGGGTTGGTGGGTAGTGCTGCCTCTCTCACTGAGAGGCGGGGGTTACAGAGTCCCCACCTTCACTGGGGATTTGTGTATTACTCCCTTGAGTTCTGACTTTTCGTCATGTTTCTAGAAGCTGTGTTGTCAGGTGCATCCACATTTAGGATTGTTATATTTTTTCATTAAATTGGCCCTTTCATAAAAGTTTGTGAAGTGATCTTTCTTGTGTTTGTTAATACTCCTTATCTTGAATATTTTTGTTCTTTCTGTTATTATAGCCACTCCAGCTGTCTTGTGCTTAGTTTCAGCGTGGTATATATTTTTCCTTTTTTTAAAATTTTGCTTTCGCCAATATGCATTTATCTATTTAATGTTCTTTCTTACATAGTTGGGTCTTGCATTTTTGTCCTGACCGTGTCTTTTTGAACTAAAATTTGCTATCTTGGTCTTTCTTTGTCTTATGTTATTCTTTCCTTTTTCCTGCTTGTTTTTAAATCTTCTTTTGGATTGATTTTTAGAATTTTTTAGAAGTTTTAAAAATTCTATTTGATCAACACTCAAAGCTTATTGGCTAAACCTGTTAGCTTTATTATTTTAGTGATTGTTCCAGAGTTTACAGTGTATATCTTTAAACTTCAATAACATTTCAATACTTCATATAAAGTGTAAGAACCTCATACGAGTACCCTTTTCTCACTGCTTACCTTCTTTTTTCTGCTATTGTCATACATTTTATTTTTAATTAAAAAAATACTTTATTTATTTTTAGAGTGAGGAGAAGGGAGGGGAAAAGAGGCAGAGAAACATCAGTGTGTGGTGGCCTCTTCTGTGCCTGTCACTGGGGACCTGGCCTGCAACTCAGGCCTGTGCCCTGACTGGGAGTCAAACTGGCGACCCTCTGGTTCATAGGCCAGCACTCAATCCACTGAGCCACACCAGCCAGGGCAAAATCTATTTTTGTATGTGTTGAAAATGACACAAATTCTTGCAGGGGATTTTCATCCAAATAAATTAAATATTAAAATAAAATCGACTTTGTGTACCCACACTTACCATTTCTGGTTCTCCTGATTCCTTTAGATCTATGTTTCTAACTGCTACACTTTTTTTTCCTGAGGAACTTCCTTTAGCTTTTTTAATAGTGTGTGTCTGCTGGTGATTAATTTTCTTAGCTCTCGTTTTCTGAAAATCATTATTTTGTCTTCATTGTTAAAGGAAAATTTTGTTAGATACAGCATACTGGGCTGAGAGTTTTTATTTTCTTTAAATGTGTCCTATCCTATCTTACAGTATTTGTATTCCTTTTGATAGGTCATTACTTTTTTGTCACTGTTAAGATTTTTTCTTTTTGTTTTTCGGAAGTTGTATTTTGCTGTCCCTCGGTGTGCTTTTCTACTGGTGCTGCTTGGGACTTGCTAAATTCCTTTGGTCCATGGATGGACTTTGTTTTCAAATTTGGGAAAGTTCGGGTTATCATTTCTTCAAGTGTTTTTTTCTTTTCTCCCTTACTCCACTCACCTCCAACCCTTCAGTTCTGGAATTTCGGTTATACATATATTACCGTCTTTGGTATTGTTTCTGATCACTGAGTCTCTGCTCATTTCTTTCCAGTTTTTAGAAAATCTTCCAGTCTCCTCATTTAGCGAAAACATTGTAAAAGCCACTTGTATATTTACAGTAGCTGTTTTAAAGAGGATGCTTGCTACTTCCCTCACTGCGTGGTCTTCAGGTTTGTCTCTGTTGACTCATTTATTCTCTTCGCTTATGGGCTACTTTTTGTTGCTTCTTTGCATGTCTAGCAATGTTTGAACATTGGGTAGTATGAATTTGGGGTTTTGTGATTCATTTTGTAATATTCCTTTAAACATGTTGGAATTACTGCTGGCAGTCGTCCAGGTCACTTGAGAACCATCCTAGCCCTTTGAAGGTAGGTTCCACAGTCTCCTGGGGGGGTGGTCTGGAGACTCCCGCAGGGTGGGTTTCACCCAGGTGAAGATGGGCTCGTTTTGTGTCTCTTCCAGAGGCTCCAGTTGCTCCAAGAAGACTCATTACTCTGGTCGGAACTTGAAGATTTCCACACACAGTGTGATTGAGGTTGAAACTGTTGAGCTTGTAGCTCTCTGTGTAGCTTTTCTCCCGGCCCTTCAGTAGTCTCAGCTCACTCTTGCCTTGACTTAGTGATCGCAGAGGGCCTGTGGGAATGCCTGTGGGGGGGGAGGGGCTATCTCCTTGGCAGCTCCCTCCCCTGTGCTTCCCTGGACACCCAGGTCCCTTCCACCCGCCCCTGCCTCCTTCAGTGAGCGCACTCTGCTCTCCGCTTCGGTCCCTGCACAGGGGCCCGGAAGCTGATTCTTGGCCTTCTTCAGAGTCATTGCAGCTCTTACCTCCTTTGCTCCTCTTCTCTGGGCTCATGGTTCCATTCTGTCCATTGTCAAGTTTTTGTAAATAATTGTTTGCTATAATTTATCCAGATTTCTAGTTTGCAGTGGGCCCTGGTGACTTGATCATGGCTGGAAGCTTAACTGTTTACTTTGTAATTTTTTAACCTATTTTAGTCTCAATTTTTACTTGATAATCAAAAGCAAGTATTTTAAGATACCTTGGAGTTATATCTTCTTCTAAAAAACCACATGACATTGTTGGAGCCATTCTGTGTCTTTATTTGTAGGTTTTTTTACTTTACAGAACTTGAAACAGATAATTAGGAATTAACGGTACGAATTTGGCCTCTGGTCTGCAAGGCAAACCTGACTTCCTCTGAGAGTCTGCCTTTACTGTTTTACGGCGAAGCTGTGGGTTCTGCGCTGAGAGCGACGCGCCCTCCCAGGCCGGTGTGGCTCTAGTTCTGTGTTTGTCGGGCTGCGGGGAGGACTCTCCGGGACTGCAGGCGGGAAGAGTCCGAGCACGCGTGGGTGTCTGTGTACGCTGCAGCAGTCTGCTCTGTTGGCTGTGTGGCATCCGTGCCCCTTCTGTTGGGAGGAATCCCTCACTCGTGGCGGGTGAATGCCCTGCTTCCTTCTTCCGAAGTCCCGCCGCAGGCACGCGTGGGACCTGCTGGCTGAGGACTGCGCAGGGCAAGCGGTGGCCGCGGTGTCCTGGCTGAAAAGGACCGTTTGCTCCCTTTCTGATTTTCGTCTTCTCCCAGGCGTCTTGCTCTAGCTAATCATCCAGGCCCGGCAGAGTCCACCCTCGTTCTTCCCCGTTTGTCTTACTGCCCGTGGCGGTTCTCTTTTCCTGCACCCCGGCACTGCGGTCTGCTCTGCGGTCCTTGGCCCCCAGAGCCCTGTGTGGCGGGGGGTGGTGTGGGGTGAGGCGGGGCTCAGGGGCTGGGTCGGTACTTAGTTAGTCACACGGATGCACCCGGTTTCACTCAGCTCTCTCAAAGTCATGCTCACTTGTTCCCCGCCTTCCCCGCAGTTCTGTGCCGAAATGCCTGTTCACCTTTTCTCAGCTGGCTCTTGGTCCCCAAATCTGTGAAGTGGGCATGATGATTTTTAATCTCTCCTCTGTTGGCTTATGTCCCAGACGTGTGAGGTGAAGTTCACGTGTGGGTATAGAACGGGATGCAGCGTAGCAGTACTGTCATGTGGGTGGGAAGATTGCCTTTCAGTGTCCTGGGTTTCCTGCATTTTTAAGTTTTCAGTGAGGTGGCGTGGTGTCACTAACAGCCACCCTGGTAGCCAGGTGACCGTCGCCTCGTGTGCGTGGAGAGCGGAGTGCTGCGGTGGGTGCGTGGTCTGACTCCGGAGGGGCACGTCAGCCAGCGGGGACGTGGGGGAGGGAGCGCACCCTGCCCTGCCAGCTCTGCAAGGCTTTTCCTTTGTGTTAACTTGCTCCTTTTAAAAATAGCGTGTGTTTTCTATTTCTCTGAATAACGTGACCCTTTGAAGTCCGCGGGCAAGTGCGTGATGCACACCACGCAGGCTGTGTCCTCCGGAGGAGGCCCCCACACGGGGCCACAGCGCCTTCCTGACAGTGCTGGCCTGTGTTAGTGGTTAGCGCTGCTGCCTGGCTCCTGGGGAGGGGGTGGAGCTTAGGGGCTCAGACCTGTGTAGTTTGAGCAGTTCCTGAGCTGTGGTTCTGCTCTTGCTGTGCTACCGCTGATCTTAAAGGGCCTCCTGGGCCCTCGCCTCAGTGTGGCCGTGAACAGACCTGGGGGAGGAATGTGTGTGCACACGCATACCTTTCACTTAGGCACAGGGAGGGCGGGGGAGGGGTCTGTGGCCTGGCGGTGACACGGAAACAGGTCTGTCCCTCGCGCTGCCGTCTCCGGGTACGGACGCAGCCCACCTCGTGCGTGGTCTCACGACTTGGAGGTGGGGGGCATGGTACAAGCATTCTTCTCAGACTCTGTTTTGTTCCTTTTCCTTTAATCGACATTCTTTTCTAATTTCATTAAATTGAGGCTATAGAATGCATAAAAACAAATAAAGGCACCGTTTAAAAATTACCCTGAGTAAAATAACCTACAAAAGTTCATTAAAACAGACCGGGATGTTTGTTAGAAGAGTCTGCAGGTACCGAGCCAGCGCACTCCGCTGTTTGGGGAGCTCTGTCTTCGGCAGGCGCGGGGGAGGGGTGCCTCACAGCAGAGCACGCACCGTGATCACAACTCTAAACACGTGACGGGACCTCGGCCCACACGCCTGCGTTGACGTGGCCATTCTCGTCCCCTCGTCGGCTGCTGCGTCCTTCTCCGTTCTCATCAGTGCTTTCGCTTCCCATTAGCTGGGCACCACTGTGCACCCCGCCCGCCCCCCCCAGGGTCGCGTGCCCTTCGGCACACACCACACACACCAGTGCGGGTCCCCAGTGTCCACAGGAACATAAAACTCATGTTTGCCTTGAACATGGAGTATGGTATCCCCAAAAAGCTTCATTATTTTGAGTTAAAATGCAAAAGACCTCTGTATAGAGGAAGAGATTTGGTTGTAGTTTTGTATCGAGGTCTCTAGTTTTTTGAGCATTGTCTCTGAGCTTAAATTATCTAAGTAGTAATGTTAAATGAAAATGCCTGTGAGCTTTTTAGGACACAAGCCCTTAGGACTGTTTTCGTGTTTGGGATCCCGGGGAGGTCCTGGGTGCCCTGGACCCGGCCGTACGCGCCGCACTCGGGGACAACACTGGGGCGGAGAGCACACCTCGGGGGGGAAACTGCTTAACTGAAGTGAACAATGAATTAAAACTTAAATTCTGCGAAACCGATAAGGTACATCACCAAGATTGACAGTTAATACAGTACAATATATTCAGGAGAGACGCTAACATTTTAACATTTGTTTTATGTTAGAATTGCAATTTGCAGTGGATGCTATTTTGGAACATTTATTTTGAAGAGCTCAGCATGTCTGAAATTAAGACATAAATCACTGGTCTGAGATTTTTAGTGGTTATAAAATTTATCATGGATTAAAATCCTTGATGATTACAAACAGCTACAGAGGGAAAAACCCACTTGTTTCCTAGCCGGGGTCAGCGCCTCGGCCACATGTCTGACTGCACTCAGTGCAGCGTGAGGCCAGCTGTGCAGAAACAGGTCCGTCGACAAGTCCAAAGCCGCGGGCGTTTCGTTTGATGAGATGGATGCTTCTCCTTTGTTCCTGCATAATGGATGCAGGGCCACAGGAATGACAACTGCTGAGGTTTGGAACTTCAGCAACTTCATAAGAAGGGGTATGGAGTCAAACTGAGGAATTTCAAACTTAAGGAAACGTGAGCCATTAAAAAAAGGTCAGTCCTGTTTCAACAGCAGCAGACCTTTCGATGGGTGCTCCCTTTCAAATGACCTGAGCCCAGCACCAGGCAGGTGCAGGAACCGCACGGCGAGCCCCTCGCCGGCCTCTCCTTGTTGCTGATGGTATTCACACCGGAGTGGGCGCTGGCCTGGGTCAGACCTGAAGCTCCACCGCTGGCCTGGGGCCTGGTGCGGCCCTCCCCTCACTGGTCCATCTGGGCATCTGGTCGTTGTTGAAGTCAGTGCGACCGAAGCTGTTTGCGCTTTTGCCTCAAGAATGTACAATTTGGGTGCAGAAAGACAGAAGCTGATGATTATCGGATATTTGGTGGATTCATTCCTGTGTCACGAAGCTGCCGAGGGTGGGCCTGGTGAGTGGTGGGGGGCGGGAGCTGGGAAGGCACCGCCCCTGTGTTTGAGTAGGCAGCCCCTCCCTTGCGGCCCCACCTGGACACGCAGGCAGACGGTTCAGAGCCTCGCAGTCGCCTGAGCCTAGGGAGACCTCGGGGAGGTGTGCATGGGCTGTCCTTGGCGGGTGCCGTTGGTAAAGCAGGGCTCTCTAGTCCAGAAGCACTCCTGCCCACGCCCTGCACGCCCGTCACGCCCATCATTCCTCTCTTTACGGCCCTGCCCAGACTCCTCGGAATCCCTCCTGTTTCTCAGTGTCCCGGCACTGCCCAGTGTCCCGGCACTGCCCAGTGAACTGCCCAGCATCCCAGCACTGCCCAGCGTCCGGCACTGCCCAGCAAACTGCCCAGTGAACTGCCCAGCGTCCTGCAGGCTTTGTTTCTGTCCCGATGGTGACGGACACTCCTCAGTCGCTGATGCAAGTGTTTGAACTTGTTATTTTCAGAAAGGGTGTGTGTGCCGGGGGCAGGGGCACGGAGGTCACTACTGGAGGGCAGCCGGGCCTGTGGGCAGAGCGCCCCCGGGTACGCACCATGCCCCTCCTGTGGGTTCGGGCACCTCCAAGCTGGCATTGTTTTTTTCAGGGGGTTTATGTGGGAGGGTTTCCCCTTATCTGTTTTTCTTTTTTAACAGGCAAAGTACTGAGAGATAAATGGAATGATCGCAGGTAGAATAGCAGCCAGTCGTGCAACACAGATTTCTGACACGCCTGTGCGCTCCTTCTCCTGAAGGACAGGAGGCGAGGCTGGGGGAGACTCGGTTTGTTTAGTGGCAAATATTTTGTTGTAATTCCTAAGGTTCACTGAATGTAATATGCCACTGTTTTTTGAATCCCCAAATGATCGGTGCCAAGTAAATCCTTGAATAAATTTCATGATACTTCTAAGTCAAGAGTCTGTTTTTGCTTTGCTGGGAGGAACGTCGTGGATAGAAAGCGCCTCTGTTCTCCGTGGCCAGTCTCTGTGCTGCGCGGGTGGCTTTCCTTCAGTCACGCCGGCCACCACACCTACCGAGGGTCTGCGCCCCACCGCGTGCGTGCCACCAAGCTGTGCGTGGCCAGGGTGTGGGACGTGTGGCGTCCCCACAGGGGGCACAGCGCTCCTCGCCTCTCCCGCGGGCCAGGCCTCAGGTCCAGCGTCAGGTGTGCTGCGGTGCCCACACCCCTCCCTTTCTCTGGCTCCTCCCGCTGCCCGCATCCGAACTTTTTCTCTCTCCTCTGAAAGGTCATTCTTGTAGCCTCACCTTCATTCCCGCAGTGAGAGCAGAGGCAATTCCTGAAGGGCGGCAGTTAAAGGTGGTAGGGATAGGCTTTAGGGACAGAGAGAAGTGTGACCGAGGTCGCAGGTAGTTGTCTGCCTCGGGTTTTAGCCTTTATCCTCTTAAGGCACAGTTTCTGGTGTGCTTCTGGAGCCCGTTCTTGTTTCCCATGAAGGCGCATCTGTCGAAGTGAAAATGCGTTTGTGGTCGTTCGAACCGTGTCAGGCCTTCAGGCAGCACAGCAGACTGAACGTGCCCCTTGAGAACTCGCGTTTCCCGACCTTCGGCCCACGAGGCTGTGTCTGGCTGCAGGGTGTGTTCGGGGTTCTCGGAGGTTAAACGCGGTCGTTGGGGGAGGGGCTGGTTGGTCAGCACGGCATCCCTGGGCGGGAGGCCCACGCAGCTCCCGTGCACTGCGTGAGCACGCCGCAGAGAGGCCGGTCCGCACGTGGGAGGTGAGCAGGCTCCCACAGGGCCCAGCACGGGCACAGGTCTTGGATTTGCCTGGGGACCTGGGGGAAAATGGGGAACAAGTGTCTGTTGTCGCAGCCCCGCGGTCTGTCATGAGCCGCAATGCGGCGTTGCAGCGGCTTGCGCAGGCGGGCACACTGGCCGGCGTCCCCCGTGCTCCCTGCAGAAACCGGCCCGCCCTGCGTGAGCCCTGTGGCTGTTGGACGGCCCGTCCGCGGGCACCGACCTTACTGCGGGTTTGAGATGGCCGCCCAGTGGTGTGGATTGTCCCGTGCCTGTGCTCCGGTTTCGCTACCTGTGGGCGCAGCCCTGGGCTGTGGTTCACTGTGACCCATGGTCTGTGGGTGTGTTCTGTGTAGGCAGGTGCACAGGTTGCAGGTGTACAGTTGGTGGGTTTTCACAAGAGGAGTGTGTCCATGGAATGTCCCCCAGACCCAGACACAAAGCAGGACCAGAGCCTTTGCTTGCTCTTCCTGCATCACTGAGGCCCCACCGGCCAGCACGGGAGGGGACCAGCTGTCTCCAGCTTCTCGGTCAAGGGTATGACTAGGCCGTTTCCTCCTCATGATGTTTCTGGTTTGAACCTGATACTCCTCAGCAGGGCCCTGATTGCCAGCCATGCTTTTTCAAAGTTTTTCTTTTATATCCTACTTTCCTTTATATCGTTGGCCTTCGATCTGTTAATAATTTAGTTCCCCAGTTTGTTTCCAGTGTTGTGGAGAGAGAAGACTGCTGCATAGACTTAGGGAATAGATTTCTGAGCCCCCATCCTAAATAAAATGCCTGCATCAGCTTTGTTTCCTAAATCTTGAAATTCAAGCTTGAAAGAGTTTGTGGTTTGACTTGCGTATGTGTTGGTTTGGTGTGCACTTAGCCCTCTGTAGGTGCCGCTTCAGCTACGGTCATTGCACCGACGTCTGCAAGGGTGACACGCCTGTTACCGCTCCGTTTTAAATGCCCCCGTGAGGTGTTAGATGAGAGGTGGCCTCACATTTGGAGGGGCTGCTGATTAAACGCAGTTTGCACGTTGTTACTTTGCCTTCTCGGTTGGCATCAGCTCTCTGCGGTGGTGGTAGCTCCGCATCGAGAAGGGTTCCCAGCTCTGGGTTTTGGTGTGAGGTGCGCAGGGTGCTGTGTCTCACCCGGGCCTGGGCCAGTTTTCCGTCCTCGGTACATCTCTGATACTTCCCGTGCAAGTGGCCCAAAATGCGTGATTAAATAGGCAAGTGCTTCATTGTTACAACAGTTCAGGAACTGCCCAGATTTGCCAAGTGAGGTGAACATTTATTATCACTCTTTTAAGCTGATAAACATAGTATTATCATGTTTTTCTTAACTACAGACATTCATTCTTTTACACAACAGTAAGCATTCTGCTTGAAGTAGAAAAAGACTGAAGAAAAGCAGATTTCTTTTTGAAAATCTAAAGTGAGGTGTCTTTACTCTTGATTTACATTGTTTTCTGATATATATAAATTAGTTGTATGTTAGGTGCTTTGTCAATCAGAAGCAGAATAACATACACACAGTTTATATATAAATATATGTTCATACAGAAAATAATGCAGTAAATATTAATGCAAGAATCAACTCTGTTTTTTGTGTATTTACAACTGTAAACCTACTTTTGCCCACACCTGTGTATATATTTGCATGTGAAAATGCATAAAGGCAACACATGTGCACATGCATGCACATACATCAACACATGTAGATACAGACACAGGTGTGTTGCATGGGCCCGCCCTGCTCAATTGCTCTGTGAGCTGGTTTCTGCAGACTGTGGTAATGCTTTAATAATAAAATCATCAACTGTTATGCTACCATGACCTGTCCTGCTGGCAAATGATGTACCAACAAATCTCCCCAAGCTGCTGGCGAGCACACACTCAGAGATTAACTCATCAGGTAACACTCGGTGGTCCGCGGAGAGTCACTGCAAGGGAGACTAAAGTGCCGACCGTCGGTTGGCCCGCCCCCTTGCGTGTCGGGGCGGGTTCTCACCGGCTCGTGAGGAGCTCCTCTGTCCAGCGCTCCGCCACCAAGGTGCGCCCTTCCGTCGGAGCCCGGCTGTCACTGTCAGGGCCGCCCAGTGGGACACAGACCTGCTCGCAAGGCTGGAGGGCCCCAGGACCGTGCTCCAGTAGCCTTCGTTGGCTGACCTACGCTCTGCAGTCTCCAGGGTCGTGAAGTGACGGGCCTTCCATTCTTCTGGAGACACTCGCCTCCAGCTCTTGAGCACTAAGGCGGCGTCACACGGCGTCCGGTTTCGTACATGACATCTGTGAAGTATGCGCTTGCCTTTTCTCACTTAAACTAAGTTGCTGTGCCGCTGCACGGACAGCCTCGGTGCAGGGTTTTGGCGCCTTGGAGCCCTTCGCCGGTCCCCTCCGTGAGCGATGGTGGAGAGGAGGGACGGAGTCCTGTGGAGCCTTGAGGTGCAGGCGGCACCTGTCTGAGCTGTGCCTTCAGCCGCAGGGGGCATGTAGGGAGTGTCTTCTCGATGGCGGATGCTCACTTTCCAGAATTCCCCTCCCCTCCTCTCCCGAGGACACCGGAGGACACCAGAGCCTGGTTAGGAGCGTGGCCCTTCCCTAGCTGCATTCCAGAGTCATCTCAGCACCGCTGCACCGTGATGTGGGAGAGTCGTTTTGATCCAGTCACGTCACGCCGAGGCGGTTGCTCAGTCGGTTATGGAGGCTTGATAAATGATGGGGGGTGTGGTGTCCAGGTGAGAACAGTGCTGCTTTCTTTCCGTAAACTCGGAGAGCCGTCTTCTCAGCAAGGTGCCCCGGTCAGGCCCATGGTAGACGGCCGGCTGTCTGCCCCGTCCGCTGGATGTGGGTGGTGCACCTGTGTCCAGAGAGCTCCCGGTGTCTTGGGGAATGAGGACTGTGAGGAAGCAGTGGTGGCGCACGAGCCACCCACTGCCACCTCAGATTTAGTTGACAGGGTGCCCTTTGGACACACAACAAAAAATCTCAAAGGCCCAGGTGTTCCGCCTCCTATAATGGCACCTTAAGTGTATTAACTGCCTTCAAATGCCTCATGTCTCTATATTCTGCATCTAAAGCCCTGTGGCTGTATATTGGTAGATTAGAGACCCTAGTTCTGATTATAGGTTAAAAATTTTAAATATAATAGTTTACCCTTTTTGAATATGGTTTGTTTTTTGAGAAACCATGTCTTTTAGTCTAGCAAACCTCAGAATTCATGTATGTGGATGAAATTGTAGTTTTTGTCCTTTATTAGTGATTAGATACAGTAGGGATATACTTGTATTTAAAAATTAATAGTTTGTGTCTTGTAAATACAAAGACAACAAATGCTGGGCATTTTTGACAATATGAAAATTAAAAGAAATAGGTTAAATAAGGTCTTGTGTGAGATGTGAACTTTCTTTTGCAGGTGAGAACAAACTCTATGCATATAAAACACAAAACTGTAGTTACTATTTATAGCTCTGTTCGCACTGACGTGTCTCCGAGCCGGTGTCCTTGTCAGCCACTAAAGGTCATCTTCCTGCTTCCCTTGCTCAGCCAGCTCCCTGGGCTAATGCAGCAGCGGGTGTCTGACTCTGGCTGCCCCATCTCCACGCCCGGGGTCCTCGGGTGCGCCTCCCTCACTGCGGTGCGGCTTGTCTGCAGCAGAATTCCGTGAACACAGAGTGTGCGACATGCATTCTGTAATAACTGGGCTGTCGGGGGGTTTATTTTGGGGGATTCATTTGTGGACACCGATGATGCCTCTGAGTTTGGTGTTTTTTCTGTTGTTCTATTTCCTCCATTGTCTTCCTCAAAGATTTCACTGTTGCTGTGGAGAAATGTCAGGGATTGCTTGTATCATCATCATTTACCCCAAGAACAGCTTTTAATATGGAACAGACAGTCCAGGAACATTCCAGAATCTCAGCATGGCTTCCCTTTCCATAGCACGCTACGGGAGAAGATGGCACGTTCCATGTGCCGGTGTTAGGGACCTGCTCTCAGAGCACAGCTGTGCCCTGGGTACCATCCAGCCGGAAGTGTGTGTGGTGCTCCTTAGTCGGCAAGCTTGTTCATTCTTTTGTTCACCTGTCCCGGCGGCACAGGTTTGCTCCGTGCCTCGTGTGTCCCAGGCGTGGGGTCTCCACTCTGGTGGCAGCGAGGGCCTCTTTGGAGCAGCACAGGTCGGGGCCAAGGGGTGGGGATGCCTGGGGCTGGGTGGCTCTGCTTCAGGTGGGCCTGTCCCCGGGCTTGCTGACACCTAGGAGAGGCCCGGCCCCTCCCGCGTGTCCCCCGCCTTCACAGAGCTGGCGGGGCCTGTGTTGGAGGGTCCCCCCCCACCTCAGCAGGAGCTCCTGCGAAGGCGGCGGCTCTGCCGACTGGGTGCATGCCCAGCACCCTCAGAGCGGCATCAGTAGAGAGTCGTCTCGCCAGCAGTTCCGTGGTTGGTTCCCAGCCAAGGCCTGAGCGTCTGAGGAACCAGACGGTGGCCACTGTCTTGAGGAAACTTCTCGTCCCTACGGAGCCCATCGGTGCCCTTTGTGGGAGCAGTCTGGGGACTGAGCCCCTGCCAGTCTCGGCGCTGCTGCCCTTCCCCCATCGGTGCTGCTTTCCAGGGCCTGGCAGGTGGCCCCTGCCACCCGACTCCTGGCCTGGCATGCACGGGTCAGGTGCTGGCCCTGGTGGGTGCACGCCCCCCGGTAGTGACACACTAAATGAGTGTTCACAACCAGGAGAAGGTGGTTGTTCTGGGAAAGTCTTCGCACTCAGCACGTTCTTCATTGTTACTGGCACAATCTCTCCTCCTTCTAAATTTGAAAATTTTCTTCTGCCTAAAAATGGAGGAGGAGTTCATCGTGAGGAGGAGTTCATTGTGGTGAAGGAAACACCAGCAACAAAGCATGAAGTGACCCCAAACTAAGTCCTGTTTATCTATGTTTTTAAATAAAATCTCTGTAAGTATGTTCAAAGGTGCAGTTTCCGGTTTCTGTAGCTTGGCACAGAAGTTGACTTGGATTTATATGCTGGCAGATGACTACTAAAGACTCCTGGCGACTCCTGTAGGTGTTTAGCACAGAGTTGCCGTCCTGACAGCGGGCCCACACAGGCACCGCGTCACAGCACACGCGGGCACCACGGCTGTGTTTGCGCTGCGTGCTGGCGATCCTGTGCGTTGTTGTGAGTTAGGGGTGACAGTCTGTCCTCAGGGTTGCCCTGCCTTCTCTCTCATGAAGCTGGTATATAGCGTAACCCTGGCTTTTCTTGGTCAGCCATTGGCTCCTCCTGGGAACGAGGAGCAGGCCGCGTCAGGTGCGTTGGTTCCCAGAATGGGGAGGGGACTTGGAGTTGTGGCCCGTCCACTTTCTGCCTTTGACCTTTCCTCCTGGTCCTGAGCAGCATGAGAGGTAGCAATGGTCACAGTGGGGCGGGGCCTGCCTGGTGTGACGGCAGGTTCAGGTCGGCCCAGAAGTGTCTCCTCCTGCTCTGCTTGCCTGCCCTGCCAGCTCACTGCACGGTTGCCACAACGGTAACCCTGCGCGTGGCTTGATTGGTGAGGATTTACATGTGTGCTAATTAGAGTGGAATAAATGATGGGCTGCGTGCTGCATCGCCGTAAAGGGTGCCCAGATGCACGCCCGACGTGAACATAATGTGCCCCGGCACGGCCCATCAGCGTCTGTCAGCCACATCAGCTCAGCGGGCCCAGGGCCTGTCGCCGGGAATTTGCTGATCGTCGTCCCCAGTGGTTTCGTGTCTTACTTGGTGAAAGTGAAAGACCTCAAAATGATTTCTTGGCAACGGAATTTTTGATCCTTCAGGAAAATAACAAAATATGCTTACACTTAACTGGGCATAATGAATAAATAGATGGCTTTAAGCGATGTATATTCAAAAGATGACTTCTTGTACTTTGAAATGTTTCCCAGTAAAACAAATAAAATATCAAGTAAATTGGCATAATTGAATAAATTGAATTTTTAAAAATTGCATAAATGTCAGTGTTTTAGGTTGAATTAAGCCATGTTAAAACCAGCCATGTGTATGTGTGATTGTGATGGTGATGGTGCTCGCAATGATTTCATTTAAATTCCCCAAATATGTTTCTCCACAACTTACACTTGACCGTGTGTGAAATGTCTACGTATATTTAAAAACCCATAATACACCTTCTCTGTAAACACTGGGCCAATATTCCAAATCCCCGTGTGCTACATTTGTGCACAAAATGCACACTACCTGCTTCCTCCGACACGTAGCTCTGTGGTTGTGTCTTCGTGACACTGACAATGTGCTGGCGGGCAGCGATTCCGTGGTCAGGCCGCCACAGGAAGTTGTGAGCGGGAGCGTTCACGCAGCGCAGCCGGGCGGGAACAGAGCCTGCTGGTCTCAGATGGGGCCAGTCAGTCTCCGTGCCCCTCCAAGAGGTCGCAGACAGCACTGACTCTTCGCTCTGATACCGGCTGCACGTGCAGGGCCCAGCACAGTTCAGTGATAAGGTTAACTTAATTACTGTGCCGCGCTGCCCAGCCTTCACTCGGCTGCTGCTGGGGGAGGTTTTGATGCCTTTTGCTTTAATTAAGCAAAAGGGAACGAAGAGATATAATTGGGTTTTGAAATTATTCTGTCACTATCAAGAAGCATCATGTGTTTCTCCCAACTTTCTTACATACACTTCTAGAGGCTGAATTCCGCGTGGGGCGCGTTTTCCCCGCTCTTGTCCACACGGAAACAGGACTGCGCTTGCGTGATGTTAACATGGACGTGTTTTCTAGTGCTTCAAATCACGTATTTGAAGGGAATCTCGACCTGGAAAATCTGTTGGTAACTTCTGTTCAGAACGATGATGATGATTGTGCTTGTTCATATACCTGGAGTGAAGCTGCAGCTTCCAGTGTGGTTTTGTGCTTTTACACTTGTGATCTAGGTTCGACCCAGGTTTCATTTAGGACAGAAGAATTTTAACTGAAAACGTTTACCACAGGATTTGAGTTTTCATGGCTTCTGCACACTTTTCTGTTTTACTTAATGGATTTGACTGGTCCTACAGACGATACAAATTAATAGAAAAGTGAAAGTGAAGGAATGCTATAAACTTTCCCAGTGCAGACCAAGGCTTCTAATTTTCATGTTTCCTCTTATCGAAGTATTGATTTTATTTTCATATTTTGAATTTAAAATCCTAGCTAATTTGCATTTCTTTGTTTTAGTAGGAATGTATAATTAGACCCTTTCATGTGTTTGGGAAAATGTTACCATGTTTTCACTGATTTTCACCTGCATCCTTAATGGGTAGCGTTCCTTTGTCCAGAATATTCTGAGATTGTGGATACTGTCCTCATGGACTGATGGAGCCGTGAGCTGAATGACTGTGGGACTCTCAATGTTACCTCTTTCCTCTAAGTGCTTCTGAAAATTTCGATGGTCCTGGCTGGGTAGCTCAGTTGTTTAGAGTGTTGTCTTGCCATGCCAAGGTTGTGGGTTCAATCCCCAGTCAGGGCACCTATAAGAAGCAGTCAGTGAATGCATAGATAAGTGGACCAACAAATCCATGTTTCCTTCGCTCTCCCTTCCTTCTTCTCGCTTCCTAAAATTAATAAGTAAAAATTTTAGAAGAAAAATTTTGATTTACTGTCTCCCAGTGGCACTTGAGTCAGAGGAGATGATAAGAATGCTTTTCAAGTGTTGTATTAAAGAGCTGAAAGTTTGGGGAATTGATTCGTGTTACCTAACACATGCTTCCCCCTGTTCTCTAGTCGCCAGCTCGGCCGCCAGTCCTGGGAAGTGAGTCACTGTCTTTGACTTTTGCCCTCCACACACAGGTTAGAGCAGCCGACTAACCCAGGTTAGGCTGGGAAGGAAGAGTTGCCAGTGAAATGGCGGTGGGAAAGAGCCTTTCGAAGGGCACTCACTCGGTGTCCTGTCAGAGCGAGGCTGCAGCCCTGACACAGTTACCAGTCCATGGCCACTCACAAGGGCCCTTACAAAGGACAGCGTGGCGGCTGTGCCCACTCGTTTCTGTAGTGAACTTCAGAAGAGCTGTGGCTCAATGCGCCTGCGTGCGTCTACGTGCGCCTGTGTGCGTCTATGTGCGCCTGCGTGCGCCTGCGTGCGCCGTGTCCTGCCGGGGCCGGCACACCGAGGCTGTCGGGGTGCCCAGCGGTCAGGGCTCGAGGTCTCCGGTTCAGGCTCCAGCCTCCACAGCTCGGTCACGAGAAGGTCACCTGGACCCCTAAACTTCCCAGTGCAGAGCTGGTGTCTTCTGGGCGGTTGACGAGAAAGAAGATGTCCGTGTGTGCGGCCCAGGAGCTGTAGGATGCCGTCTCTGCGCACGCTGTTGTTAAGGCTACTTGGCGGCCGTGATACCGGCGCAGAGGGTCTGCTCAGCGGTGGCTAGGGGCGGGGTGCTCTCTGGGGCTGTGGAGATGGCAGACCTGTCCCTGCTGCCACCCTGGCTCTGCCGTTTCTTCTCTGGGAAACCCACGGAGGCTGTTGCTCCCTCCCCCCCCTTCCTCCCCAGTCTGTATGGTTGATTCCAAATGGGAGCATAGCAGTTGGTGTGCATTTCCCCACACTAAGTTACTACCTTTCTTTTTTTATTCTTGTGTATCATTTTAAGCTTAAAAAATGATTATTTTTCATTTACTTAACTTTCTGAAATGCTGGCTGTTGCCAGGCATGTGGCAGTGCCAGAGTTGCGTGGCGGGTTGGTGAGGTGGCCGGGGGGCCTTGAAGATCCCCCGGGCGTGTACGGAGGAGAGGGTGTTTCAGGGAGAGAAGGCCACGGGGTGAAGGTGTAGCAGTGTGAGAAGCACTCAGCAGCCCAGTGGTTTCTGGAAGGGCCGGCGGAGGGAGGGGTCACACGGAGGGAGATGGGCTGGGCTAGGCAGGGCGTGCGAGGCTGTGTTTGGCTTATGCAGATGCCCTGTTGTGGGGGCTGTCCCGTGGGGGGCAGTGCCGAGGTTGGGTCCTTGGGGGGCCCTGCCAGCCTGTTGGAGTCCAGTCCAGAGGCCAGACAGGCGGTGTTAGAGGCAGGGCTGCTGAGAACACAGAGCACTGGCCCTTGGGTGGGGTGGTGCCCAGCCTCCCCGGGCAGGCAGGCTGTGCCAGGGAGGGCAGGGCGACTTCGAGTTTGCTTGTATTGAGCCTTTGGTGTCTGAGGACCGTGCAGGCAGGCGACTGGCTGAGATGAGGTGGGAGGGAGAGGCTGGAAGTCGGGCCGGGAGGCCTGACCTGTGTGGGCTGGCTGGAGACAGCTGGTGAGGATGCCGGGCTGGGCGGAGAGGAGCCATGGGGATACCTGGGACTCGAGTGGGTTCCTTCTCAGTTCTGTGCCACTGCCTTCCACACAGGCAGGGAGCAGAGCACGGAGGGCCTGCCATGGCAGGAGGTTGCTTTTGTGTGACTGCATCTCTGCCCCTCATGTCCTCGTCCCCAGCGCTGAGCGTGTTCTCTCGGCTCACTTGTGTGTGTGAGCTTGTGGGTCTCCTACTGTGTGGCCCATTAGCAGAGGGCACACAGGGGCGTGGAAGCAGAAGATCCGCCAGATTCTCAAGATTCTAGGGCTTTCTATTGAATTGTCTTGAATGTATATTAAATTAATGCTTTCATAAACCCCTTTAGTTTAGGAAATAATATGGGAACATATTTATATACTGCTATATAAAATCCTGAGAAAAACTGCCTAGATTTACTAGAGCATTTTGTTTTTTAAACTGTTTTATCATTATTGTTTCTTAATACTCACCTAGAGGTACAGTTACTGATTTTAGAGAGAGAGGAATGGACGGAGAGAGGGAGTTGTCAGTGTGACACAGGAATGCTGACCCGTTGGTCGCCTGCTGGGGACCAGACTGGTCCCAGGTGCGTGCCCTGACCGGGGGGGGGGGGGGGGGGGCATTGAACCCGCAGCCCCTGGCGCACTGGAAGATGCTCCAGCCAGACAAGTCATCCAGCCAGACAGAGCTTTAGTGCTTTTTAATTTTACATTTCTTCATTTAATGCAAAGAAAGTATACATTTTACTGTTATTATATGATTAAAACATAACTTCAGTTAAAAAATAAGTGGGTTAAATTGTTAGTTTTCTAGACCTTCTCCTCCAGTGAGCAGATTTGAGTCCGGCCTTTGGAAACTTGGCTCTGGCTGCTTTGTTCTGAAATGTTACAATCAATCATGAAATGGGTCTTTTGGCTCTAATGTGGGAGAAATTTATTAAGTGTCCTCCTGCTCTCTTTTAATGAACAAAACAGAGTAGCTCCCACATTTTGTAGTGTGTGTACAAAAATAGCATGTGGTGGGGAGTCGCCTGTGTTCTAACAATGCCTGGTTTCCTGCTGTTTCATTGCTATGGGGTATGTGGCAGTGATGGTCATTGCAAATATTTTAAATTTGGAACAATTTACGCCCTGCAGATAAATGACTGTGCAGTGGCCATTTCTTCCTAAATGACAGTTAATGGACTTCTCCCTTGAATGCTGTGTTTAGCATAATATAGCAGAACTGGAAGTAACGATCAGAAGACTGAGGCCAGTGCGGGGCGCTCCGAACAGGCTGGGGCGGCCTGGCCCCGTGTGTCTGCATCCAGAAGCCTTGACATGCTGAGTTGCATGCATGTTTCAGCCGAGTGGGGCTTTCACATTAGTGTGGAAAGCCATGTGAAAGTTAACTTTCTCACATCAGCTGAGGCCTTTTAAAAATGAGTGCGGTACGTTTATTATAAAGAATATATCCGTGCCTCTTTTTAAATAATGTAGAGTGGTCATAAGCAGTAGCTTCATTTATTGCTAGAAAAAGTATAATTGCAGAAATTAACTTGTCATCCACCATACTCAGCAAAGTAACTTCCTCGCAAGTGCGTGGTCACAGTGCGCTTCTGCGACTCGGCATCCAGCTCTGCGGGGCGCTGATGGCTTCCGTGAAGAGGAGTGCGGGGCGGGCAATTAAATGCAGAGCGACAGCATGAAATACGATCATTATGCTCATACCAAAGACACGTTTATGAATTTTTCAGATAACTGTCATTTTTCTACTCATTTTCTCTCGCTTTGTTAGCCTAATAATTTTAGTACAATTTATTTTTTTTCTAAAGAGTGAACAGCGCCATTTTAACTATCCTGGTACTTGTTTATATGTCTTTGTTTTGTCAGTTGTGAAGATTAATACCTCTTTTACTGTCTTTCCACAACACTTTCAACTTTATTTCAAAATTAAAAAATATAGAAAATCAGTATAGCGTTTGTACGATAAGGGTATTTCTTAGGATTGTGAATGTTTGCTCATCTGTGGATTGAAGAATTCACCTGGGAGTAAGGTTTGCCAGTAGGTTCCTGTAACGCCTGGCCCTGTTCGGAAGTACTTGCCGCGGTATCAGCTCTTTGACACGGGAGGTGGGCAGGGAGTGGGGCAGGCAAGGTGTCACACTTCGTCTGCTTGCGCTTGCGGGGCGTGCTCTGCGTTCCACGCACCTGCTGGCCGTGGCCCAGGGCGGCACGCTGCCCGCCGGGTCCTGGCAACCTTGGAGTGGCCGTGCGTCCTCCAGGGCCTGCCCCTCCTGACAGAGGCCCTCGCTACCAGTGGTCCCTTAACCGAGTGCCCCTCGGGCCCTGCTCGCTTACTGTCTTCCACACCTGTTCCTAGGTCCCTGTTTGTGGGAGTGCTTTTCAGACACGTGGCTCAGTTCCACCTGCACTCGAAGGTGCAGTTTGAACTCTGTGGCTCCTGGGAGGACTTTCTTGTCTCAACATCCACAGTCGTTCTCGTGGCGTGTTTTTGGATGTTTGTAACATTGTTACTCAAATGTGCTTTCCAGACAAAACATGGCTTTTGTCCTTTTGATCAATTTGATAACAATCACACTTACTGAAATTCCACTGTATGCTGGGCCCTGGGCTGGGCCCTGGGGCTCTTTGGTGAAAGAGTCTGCAGTTGACCCTTCTTGACTGTGGGGACGTGTTCCAAGAGCCTGGGGGATGCCTGCAGCCGAGTATAGGACTGGGCCCTGTCTACTCCGTGTGTTTTCCTGTGCACACATCCCTGATAACGTCCCCCTCAGAAGTTCTGTGCAGCAGGGGACTCACCACAATCGTGAATCACAGCACAGAGCAATGCCAGCACTAGGCTGTGGTGGCAGTTACGGGTGGAGCTGCGCTCGCCCTCCCTGGGGTGCTGTGGGAGGGCGTTGTGCAGGTGTGTGAGGTGCAGGAGGACCAGGACCTGGCGCTAGGCTGCTGCCGACCTGCCCACTTGACATCAGCAGGAGCATCAGCTGCAGGGGACCCGGGCTCGACGTCCCAGGCTGGGTGTCAGGAGCACACGCAGTGGGTGGTTGGGGGTTCTCCATAGTTGGAGGGTTTGTTGCTGAAAGCTTTGGAAGAACATGGTAAGGGGAAGTGGTCTGTTCCTTTTTACCCCCTCAGAGCATTGCTGCCGAGGCTGTGACCCTTCAGGGACCCTGTGGTGACTTGGATGCCCCAGTCCTTGGGAGAAGTGTGTTCTGCAATGTGAGGAAATGTTGAAATAGATTACGTTATTTTTAAAAGTATAACAGTTAGATGAAATTTTACTTTGTTCAGAGTGAAATATTGAATCATACATAAACCAGATGTGTACATATTTTTTGTAGAGAGAGTTATACTGTCTATTGTTTTAATGCTATTCTTTGCCTTTTAGAAACAAATCGTGTGTGTGAGGGAGAGTGTGTGTATGAATGTGGGTGTTTGTGTACATCCACACCTTTTAGCATCTCCAAGTTGCCCTGGTGATTTTAACCTACCCTTTGTATGGCCAGAATTTCAGGCGTGTAAAAGCTGTGTTTGCAGTGACGGTGGAAGCCCAGGCGCAGTCACTCTGTTTCATAGCGCGGCTACTTTCTGTTCTCGTCAGCACTGCCTTGACAGAAGGACTGCAAGTCTAGACCGTCCTCCGAGGACAGCGACGCCTGTTTTCCAGCTGGAGCTGGAACAGCTCCACATCCCGTGATCCAGCACAGGCGCAGTGCATCGGTGATGCACCAGACAGGCACGTTTGCTTATTTTCCACGTGTCAGCCGGTGCTGCTTCCGGCAGTGAAACTGGATTTCATTTACAGATCTAAACACAATCTGTGGGCCGTGAGGTTGTTTTTCTTATGTAGCTGTAGTTAAATAATTAGTTTGTGTGACTGGCTTTTATCATAAAACCTGTTAAGATTTTACTCCCTTATACTCAACACAGATTTAAGGCTCAAAACAAACAATTTAAAAAAGCACAAAACTTGAGACCTTTCCCAAAGTGTAACTTGTTTGTGTTTACAAATTCCCCCACCATTTGGATTTCATTGTTTACTTTCAGACTGGTGTGTTGGGTGTGTAAGGCTTGTTTACTCTCTGACTCACTCACTCATCCTGCCGGTGTCTCTTCTCCGTGAATTTGCTGCAGTCACGTAGGCACAGGAACAGCCCCCATGAAAGCGCAGACCCGCCTGGGTCTGGCAGCTCCCCGAACCCCTGCAGCCACAGCAGAGCTGGGGTCACGGACCCTGTGTGCCGCCCTTGGAGGGTGCTGGTGCCTCTCTGCCGCCAGGATTGGCCCTGCCTCTTGTCAGAGCATCGATTTGCTCCGTCACGTGGTGTGTGCTCCTGCTTGAGTCTCCGCTGCACACACGTGCTCACTTTTCCGGGGTGGGTATTTGGGAAGACACGACTGCCTGGTGTGTGCTCCTGTGTGAGTCTCCGCTGCACACACGTGCTCACTTTTCCGGAGTGGGTATTTGGGAGGACACGACTGGCAGAGCAGAGAGGCGACTCGGTGCTCTGCATGGAGAGCAGCCGCCCCGGGCCGTGGGCGTGCGGGCCTTGCCTGCTGTCAGTTCAGGCAACTTTGGTGCTGTTGTACGTGAAATTGTTGGCTGTTAACATTTTAAAGTGTAACTGAGTTTGTGGTCCTAATCTTCTATATATTTCCTAAATTCACTTCCTTTTTCCACCATTTTCAATTATTTTTCAGTTCATGAGGATTTTCGCTATAAACAGTGTTCATATGAATGGAAATGGTCTTGCTTGTCCTTATCCAATATTCATACCTTTCCCTTTCTGTCCTCGTTTTTGTGCTGTCTTTCCCCCAACACCTGCGTGTCACACTGACACACCCACCCTTGCTGACTTGTGGTTACTGAGGACAGCGTGTCTTCCCCCGAGCTCCATTTTTTTGTGGAACGTAGTCTGATCATTTGTTCTTCTCACACGTAGTGTTTATTTTTTGCATGTGTCACGTCCTGTGTGGTTGTTGGACGCAGACCTTGTTTTTGCTCTCCGCTGCCCTGTGACTCGCGCGGGTTTTGTCCTTTCCTCTTCGCTGCCATGGTCCGTGCTGACCTGTGTTCCGCCCGAGTCTGTTTATCTGGGAACGTCTCTGCTTCCCCTTAGGTAGTGAAGTGTAGTTTTGCTGGATATAGAACATTTGATTGACAGTTTTTCTTCCAGCACTTTGACTGTGTTGTTCTTCTGACTGTTGCTCTCAGTTGTTTCTTAGGAGTCAACTCTTATTTATATATTTTTCTCTTCTGTGTGATCCAGAGTCAGCTGTTAAACATGGAGCTGTTTTCTATATAATGAATTTTTCTCGTTATTTTCAAGATTTTATTATTGTCATTTTCTTTTTAGCAGTTTGACTGTTATCTTTCTATGGGTGAATCTTTTAACTGTTCATTGGTGTTTGTTGAGCTTCTTTTACTGTGTATTAATGTGTTTCATCAAATTCGGGAAGTTTTCAGCCATTAAAAAATTTTTTTTTTCTTTTCCCCTCTTTTGTATTGGCATTCCTACTCTCCGTGTTTTGGAATACTTAAGTTGTCCCACATGTTTCTGAGGCTCTGTTCCTTTTTCTTAAAAATTTCTTTCATTTCAGCCCTGGCTGGTGTAGCTCAGTGGATTGAGCGCCGGCCTGTGAACCAGAGGATCTTGGTTCGATTCCCAGTCAAGGCACATGCCTGGGTTGCAGGCCAGTTCCCGACAGGGGGTAAGGGAGAGGCAACCATACATTGATATTTCTCTCTCTCTCTCCTTCCCTTCCTCTCTGAAGATAAATAAATAAAATCTTTTTAAAAATTTCTTTCATTTCTAATGCTTCCATTAGATAATATTTCATCTTTAATTTCACTGATTCTCTCCTCTGCCTTTTCAAAGCTGCTATTTTTCCATGTAGTAATTTTTCATTACTGTCATGGGATTCATCTCTAGCATTTTGGTTTAGTTCTTTTTCATAATTTTTGTTGAGTCAAGGCCACGACATTTTTCTTTAATTTTTAAAAAGTTGGAAGAATTTTTAGACCATCTTTACAGCAGTTACTTGAAGACTTTCTTTGCCACATTGACATCTGAGCCAGTTTTACATTGACTGTTATTTTCCTTCCTGAACCTGGGGCACAGGACATGCATTTTCTTCCTTTTCTTTGTGCAGAAGTACACGTGTGGGGTGACGTTGGTAATAAGAGTGGCAGGGTTCAAGTGCACATTTCCGTGATGCACGGTCTGCGTGCTGTGTCCGTGTGCCCACCACGCGGAGCCCTAGCATCTTTCCAGAGTGGCTTTTTATCATTTTCGTTTAATCTTCACTGTATTTTTTTTTTTTTTACATTTCCTTTTGGTTGCCTTACACCCCCTCCCTCAGCAACACCGCACTGTGGTCTTTGTCCGCGAGTCCTTTCTCCTCTTTGCTCGGTCCCCCCCCCCCCCCCACTGGTTGTCTCCCCACATTTTCTTTCAAACACATCTTATGATTTTGGGTTGTTGTCAAAAATAGGACATTTTATATATTACGATGCGCCTAGTTTGGCTTTTAATTAACTTCTTTTTTCCCCTTTAACTTACAGGGTCTTAAAAGCATGGAAATTTGTTTCATGGTTTACAGATGACAGTGTTTCTGTTCAGTTTTTCAGTGCTTGTTTGTTTAGCCTTGACTCTCCAGATTTGTTTTTCTGTGATTGGAGGCCTTAATAGTCACACGGCGGCTTTTCCTGGGTCCGTGTGGAACCCCAGAGCCCGTGCAGGTCCGCACCTCTGCCGCGCTCCTCACGTGGGCGGCGGGGCCCGAGCCAGGCTCGCCGCGCAGCCCTCCCTGCGGAGCGTGGACTGTCTGCCCTGTCTGCGCGGCCCGGAGTGGGCTGCGTTGTCCGGCCCTGTGGGGTCTGTCCCTTGCAGGCTCTCCTTGCCATGGTTCCTGCTAGTTGGTCAGTTGACCAGATGGGCTCAGGGCTCTGGGGAGTGATTCCATAAGATCCCCTCACCTGCCGTCTTCTGACTTCGTTGCTGTTAACTGACAGAAGCTGTGCGTCTTTGCCGCCTGCCTCAAGTCACTCCTTCCCTGCATTGCAGTGGCTCAGAGGCCCTGGTCTGCATGGCCCCCGTGTGTTGGTGACACTGCCGTGCTCTGTCACAAAGTTGGGACAGCAGAGCAATGGTAGCACCTCCAGCATGTGGCCTCTCCAGCTTCTACCTGGACGTCCAGGTGAAGCCTCTGCCTGTGTCTCCTGCATGTGGTTTTCAGAGTTATGACGCTGTAGTCTAGGCAGCGTCACGCAGCCTCGTGCTCGTCTTCAAGTATGGACAGGCTTCGCCAACCTCCTCGCGTTGCCAGAGTGAGCTCCTGAGTGAGCTGCGGCTTGGTCTTCTGTCCCCCTCCCTCTCCCTGTCCCCCCCCCCCCCCCCGCCACTTTCTCCTGGGACACTAGTTCATTAACTACATGTTAGACCTTTTGTAACTGTTCTTCAGATCCCTGAGGGTCTCTTTCCTTTTTTTCCAAATTTAATCTTTTTTTCTCTCTTCTCCATATTGGCCGATTGCTGTTGATCTGTCTCTGATTCTTTAGCTCCATTTTGCTATTAAGACCATTTTTTATTCTAGATTTTCTTTTTCTAAAATATCCATCTGGAGCTTTAAAAATGATGATTATTTCTTTGCTGCAATTCCCTTTTTAAAAAACTTGCCCCGAGCCCGTTTCCTTTGCTCCCAGTAGTTAAATGGCAGCCACTCTGTAGTCCCTCCCGTTCAGTGATCCTGGCGTTTGGTCGTCATGCTTGTCACATTTTCCTGACTTTTCCTAAGTTGAGTGATTTTGGATCGCGTCTTGGACATGCTGAATTTTGTGTGGTGTGGCCTCTGGGTTTTGTTGTCTGGCTTCAAAGACGGTGTTTCCACTCCACGGGCCTCAGACCCGGCCGCCAGCACCCAGCACGGCCATTTCTGCAGGGCTGGGGGGCTCGGGCCTCTTTCCTGACGGGCAGCTTAACTCTGGGTCACTTTCAGTCTCGTGACCTTAATTCCTGTGGTTTTATCTGTCCGCCTTTCCCCAGTGACTCCCCGGGACGTCCTCAGGGGAAGGCCACCAAAACGTGCTGTTTGCTGCGGGCCTGGACTGTTCTCTGGAAGCACCAGCTCTTGTTGGCTGTCCAGGTTCCTCAGATGGTTATGTTTTCAGCATTTTGTCCGGAACTTCATAGCTGTTATTTGTGGAATATTTGGTTCGTTAGAAGCTTATTACTTTGTGTTAGAAGTGGACAACCTTTAATTTAATTTTAGCAATAGTTCTGAGTTTTCCTCATGGCATTATATGCTCATTGTGGGAAAGTGGGAGGAGTTAATAAAGTGTAATGAATGTGAAAAAAAACCTCCCTTAATTCATTTTAACATTTGGTGTAATTCTTTGGGTGTTACATAATCGAATCTTCTATACATAAAATTTTAAAATCTGCTTTTGGTTAAAATGATGTAGGAAGTGCTTTTCTGTGCCATTAAATATTCTTGGTGGATATTTTTATGGCACTGTGACATTCCACATGTATGCATTGTAACGATTTATATGACCGTTTCTTAATGCTTCTCGCTTGGTGGTTAATCATTTTTTACTTTATATATCTCTCTTCCTGTGGCTGACACCTTTCCGTGTACATCATTGCGCCATTTTTATATCATTTCCTTGCGACAGAAGTCTGGAGGGGGAGCGATGGATTTCAGAGTGGATGATGCTGTTCAGCGTTGCTCTGCCTACGCCGGACCCGGCTTCTCAGGAAGTCGGCCCAGGCAGCGCGAGTGCAGCTTCCGGCGCCTCGCAGCCTCTGCGTCTGCTGTTTTCTCGTTTGATGGAGGGGGACTCTCATAATCTGCTTCTGATGAGCTGTTTTGGTGGAACTTCGTTCATATAAAAAACGTGTATTTTCCTGTTTTAAAATGCTCTGTTTGTATTCTCTGCCTATTAAATGTGTGTGTGTTTCATTCTCCTTGTTTAATAACTGCTTTTGAAACTGTGTTAGTGGTAGGTGAGATGGAACCTAGCAACACACCTTCCGTACTTACTAATTAGGAAGTAGTTTCTTCCGTGTGTCATTTCAGTTTGGTTTCCTGTTTGAGTATCTTCCTATTTGCCACGTCATCCCATCTTCCTAGGAATCAATGGCTTGCTAATCTGGTGGAATGTAACCAACAGAATCTGTTCTTTAAAAAAATAAATGTATTGCATTGAAACTTAAAAGCAGTTTTTGCCTCTTATAGTTTTTCATTTAGGGTTTAGGTAGGTCATTTTTTATTCTTACAAAAATGTGAAAAACTGCCTTGTTTTCATTTTAACGTTTTCATATGCAGTTTCCTATTTCAGTAGGTGATATTATGTAACTGAAAAATATTGATAATATTTCAAGTACTATTTTCTGAGCATTTCAATGAAAATCTGACTTTCATTGAAAGTAAAAGTTCACGCTAGAAACTTCCTTCCTGTGCAAGACCAGCTTGTTGGAGGGCATAGCCTGTGGGGCGCTGACTGGGTGTGGGCTTCTGCTCGGGTCCCCCTGGCTCTGAAAAGCCGTGGGCATTTCCCAGGGGTAAGGGAGAGTCGAGGGTCTCTTCAGGCAGCTGTCGATCTGTGGGCAGCCTGGGCTTCGCCACTGCGGGGGGCGGGGTAGGAGGTACATCATGGACGGGATGTTTTCACGCGGAGCCTTTTTCTGGTTCAGGGACAGGAGCCGAGCCCTCTCTTCCCCCTCCCGTTCAGCCGCCCCTGTGCTCGGCCCCCACTGAGGGCTCATTGCACCTCGTCCTCTTGGGCCCGCGCTGCCTGCCGCGGTGCTTTCTGTGTCGGAGAGTGTGTTTCATGTTGAGACCTGGGATGGGTCATCCCAACGGGAGTGATTCATCTAACCCCTCACATAGCGCCTTGTGTGGGGGACTGCACAGGACTGACCACCACGTCCGAGTCATTAAAGCCAGTAATTTATGTCTAAGCGTGGGGACGCCGTGCGTGCGAAAAATAACTATCTTTGAACATAAATTTGAAAAGCAGAGTAACAGTTAAGATGCATATGCCAAACCACACAGGAATATGGACCAGCAGCGTATCGGGGAGGCGTTAGGCAGTATATGTGTGTATGTTGACTTCACCTTCCTCGTGAAGGAATGGCGTTACTCCATCTTTAGTCCTCATAAAGGAATGGCGTTACTCTGTCTTTAGTCTGGGTCCTGGCAGCTGCGGCAGGCCCTGCGTGGGGCGGCCATGCGTCCCAGGAAGCAGCCTCTCCTAGCTGGGTCTCGACTGTAAATGACCAGTTATTTAATTAATGCGCCTTAATTTTTGGAGTCAGGAAAATAGTCCAACTCTAGTTTTGCAGAAACCTGCAGATTCTAGATTCCTTGTGTTCAACACTGGAATTCAGCCGTGCTCTGGAGGGAATTCCACTGGTGTTTTACACAGTCCTCAGCATGGTGGCCTTTCAGTTCACCTTTCCGGAGGCGAGGAGCAGTTCTGGTCACTTCCTAAGACACAGTCAGTCTCTGGAGAAACCTAGAGATGTGCACACTTTCTCCGTGTCTTAGTAGGAAAGGAGATTCTTTAACTGGATGCGTTCCTCAACAGTTAAGGTTGATTAACTCAGTTCCTCCCTGCAAACGTTAACGTTCTATTATGTGCTAGGCACTGAGAATATCACCTCGACCCTGGCCTAGTAGCTCAGTTGGTTGGAGCATGCTACACCAAGCTTTTGGGTTCCATCCCCAGTCAGGGCATGTACAAGAACCCACCACTGAATGCACAAATAAGTGGCACAACAAATTGATGTTTCCCTCTACCTCTTCCTTTCTCTCTAAAAAGTCAATAAAAATAATAAAGAATATTACCATAGGTAAAGTGTGGTTTTGCTGTTCCTGTTGGGACATAGAGGAGCAGTGTTTGAACCATTGTGAAAGGGGGCTGAGTCCGTGGAGTCTTCAGGTAGGATGTTAGATCTGAGGTCAGGTTCATTCTCAAAGCTGACGAGAGGAAGGCCTTCAAAGGAGAGAGAGGAGAGGCAGTGTCCTGGAGGGAGTCAGAACAGCTCAGGGCTCCAGGCCTCAGTGTCCTGCCGCCGCCACCGGTCAGTGGAGCCGAGTGGCAGTTGGGAGAGAACTTTCAGTGTTTGGGGGGCACCGTGTGTGACAAATTTCCACATTCTCCCTGCCTGTTCTTCCTCCCTACTTTCGATATTCTCTTTGTAGGGCTTCCAGTGTGAGCGCTTTCTAGACAGGTTACTTGGTGTTACTGAGTAAGGCTCCAGGCAGGCAGTGCCCATCTCCTCCCCCCCCCCCCCCCCGCTGCATCAGCACCAGGACAGGCCCTGGAACTGCCCCGTGATGGCTGGAGGGCCGGAGCAGTGGCTGGTGGCCTCTGTGCCCTCTTCACCAATGGCCAGCCTGCTGCTGCTCTTAGACCTGCCGTCACCGCTGATGTGCTCGACCTTGCCCTTTAGTGCTCCTGTGTTTGTCACTGATTCCACGTGACTGAGTTGGAGCATCTCTGCACAACAGGGATGGTTGGCAGCTCTGACAGTTGACGACAATTTGGGTTCATGTGCACGCGTGATCATCATTTCACTGCGCTCCCAAGGGGCTTTCGGGTTCCCAGGGTAGATGCAGGAGAGGGGATGGTTTAGGCGGCCGTTTTGCTCTGTTCATGGAACGGACACACAGAAGAACACCTCCGGAGGAGTCCCGGATGACCTGTTGGGCAGTCTGTTCAACTGGGAAAGTGCTTTTGTTTCAGTGGCCTCAGTTATATGATAGAACACCCTGCATTTTTGGTTTTGCTCCCTCTTTATGAGGCATACAGAATGTTTTTGATGAGTGGTTTTCTGGACGCCAGCAGTGCAGTCTTACGTATTGACGTCCTTGTTCGCACCTGGAAGGTCAGGGCTGCTCTTCTGCACGGTGTAAATCCCCAACAACCGGTGCACGCACCATGTTTTGCCGTGTATAGTGCACACTTTTTTGCCCAAATTTTTGAGGGAAAAATAAGGATGCTCATTATACATGGGTAGTACTAATTCTATATCTATATAAATGTTTCTAATTCTTTTATTTATGCTTATGCGTTAAAAGTGTAACTCTAGAAAGCAATAATGATATTTGTATGCAAAATAATATCTTGGAATATGATAATCGATTTTGTTTTCAAATATAAATAAATAATTGAACTAAAAAGTTAAAATGAAAGATTTTTTCCCCTGAATGTTTGGACCAAAAAGGTGGGTACGCATTATACACAGTAAAATACGGTATCTAGAAGCATTGTCCATTTTCTGGCATTAATGTAGCAGTTTATACAAAAATAGTGGAAATTACAGATTTTCAGTCTGGAAATCCACATGATCATTAAGTTCATCTGCGAGGGAGTGGGCTGCTCTGCTGAGCCCTGTGATCCCTGTGATTGAGGAAGAAGGTGCTCTTGTGAAGATGTAATTCACGGGAGAGACGTTTGTGGGGTTGAACTGATGGAGTAAGATCTCATGGGGTCCTGCGATCCCATGCTTCTGTAAGTGGGTCAGTTCTTGAGCTTCTCTAGGTCACTGTATCACATTTCACTAAAATGGAACCAGTGGTTCACCTCCTTCAGTAAGTGAACAGAAACAGCCCCCTGCTCATCATGTGGTGTGCAGTGTCAAAGCCTGTGGAGGCTAAACCCACTTAGGAAATGCAAATATGTTTTTAGTTGCTAATCAAGAAGAGCAGTGGCTGGGAAGACTTTAGTCCCCTCCCCCAGCATCTGAGAAGGAGCGTGTGCTGAGTAAGCTCAGAGCATCCAAGCTCTTTTCCTTGGTGTTCACAGCAGGCACCCCTTCCCACCAGTCAGCAGCTTGTCCTTCGTCCTCTTCCGGGAGGCAGGTTGTAGGTGAGAGACTGCCCACCTGGCGCAGCTGCAGTGACCCTTTCTTGTCCCAAGGCCACATAAATCAGTGGCACCCAAAGTACAGTACAGTTTGTGTTGATCACAGAAGTTGCGTGTGAGTTTGATTTGTTCACACCGGACAGTTCCTGTTGTGCCGGCTGTTGTCATTTTTTAATTTGACACTCTAAGGGAGAAGAGGTCTGGGCCCCTCCTTGTCAGGTGCTGTGTGTATTAAAACCCCAGCAGCGCACTGGGGGGTGGGGCGGGCAAGAGCGATGCCCGGGGTGGGAGAGCGTCCCCACCATGTGCTGTGCGTCTGGGCCTGGGTCCAGCACGTGCCCGCTTCACAGCCCAGGTCACTTTGATGCTGGTGACCACGGGACCCACGAGGGGCTGCAGAACCGGCCCTGGGCCTAGAGCAGGAAGAAACCTCTCATTCTGCGGGTAAAGATGCGGAGTCTCAGAGAGGTGAAAGGGGCAAATCGCTGTCCACTGAGGAACCCAGACTGTGGGCTTCCAGCTCTGTCCGAGCCTGTGAAATGCTTCCTTTTGGATGTCCCAAGTTAGCTGTGTTTGAATGTAGGTCAGTCTTTCAGGGAATTAGCTTGAGAAATGAAGCCATTCTGTGGGCATCGAGTGAAAGGGAATGGAACAGCTTCCGACTTAAACATATTCTTACTCTTGTTGGACTTGGTCGTGCAGACAGGCTTCCATTTCCAAAGCAACATTTGTTTTCCCCTCTTTAAGAACAGAGTGAGAAGACCACTTCTGAGAGCTCCGCACGGGCCTCCGGACGTGGTGCTAAGGCCCCTGGTGCCGCGTCTGCTGCCCTCAGGCTGGAAAACCCCTCTCGGGAGATCGGGGAGCTGGTAATTAAGAATAGAGGTGTTGATTGTCGCTAGGAGAAGAGGCCACTCTCAGAGCAGCCCCTTCCGTGCTCAGCAAAGCAGTCATTAGGGAGAGAGCGCCAGCGCTCACTGTCGGGTCGCAGGCCGAGGCTGCCGAGGCTGCCGTGGACGCGAAGCCTTCAGAGGGCCCTTCAGTGGAACGTGTGCCCAGACTGGCTCCTTAATTAACAGCGGCCACTTTTATCTTGTTCTAAGTGCGACTCACTCCTTATTTAAGTGATTACTCTTTTTTTCCAAGCTAATGAAAATATTCTTGTCGGGTGTTTTTTTTCCCTTCACGGTATTCACATGATTTTAAGCCATATTTTCATTTTAAAAGTTTTGTGTGTTTGAAGTGTTGCGTCTTGATATCTATTGAATATAAAAAGTGGGCAGTTTTGAAAGCCACTACATAATTAAATGAGTTCGGTTTTTAATCAATTTAATTTCCTATGCTTTTTATATGTAGATCACTCCAAACACTGAAATGGCTCCACAGTTAAACGAGATTTACTGTGCTTTGATTTAAATGTAGGAGTTACACATAGGCTTGTGGTTTTATTCAATGCACTTCTCTGCTTCAAGTAAAACATGTTTAACTGTTAAATTATCAATTAAAATACTAGTTTTTATCTCTTTGACTTTTTTATAAGATATAATAAGCAAGGTAATTTAAAGTTACCTAATGTAGTTTTAAATTACTGCATTAGGAAGGTGCTTTATGCACTTCATTAGCTTATGGAAAAATGGAAATGCTGCAATAATTGTAAATTACAATATGTAATACTTGCTTAAACCTCTTTCTATACTAAGCACTCTTAACAAATTGAAACACTTTAGCAGCATTAAATCATTCATCTAGTACATATGATCAGAAACTTAATGTTATTCTTTAATTTTTTTCATTGTAAGATTTCTTCCTTATAAAATAACCTCATCTGAGTACTTAAAAATGTTATTGGCACTCCATTTTCTCTGCTTTCCAGCATTAGAATAAGAAAAGCTGTATTAAAGAGGTGAGGGAGTCTGGGTGGTTGTGCTCGAGTTTTATTTTTTCCATTCAAGAAGTGTGAAGCCTGCCAGCCTCCTTCCCGCATTCACTTGGTGGTGCCCAGCGCCCGGTCTTGTGATACGTGAGTGTCTTCGGTCACCTCCGATCGTGTCACTTGAGTGAGCCCGGGCGATTGGAGCTGAACGGTGCTTCTTGGCTGCGGGTCAGCTTTCATGGGCAATTAGTGTCGTCCAGGATTCTGGTCACAGGTTGTCCTCAGTGTTTACCATGAAGGTCTCGTCTCACAGCCACAGCCGTGCGCCGAGCTTTTTCCTTTGTGAGGCCGCCGGCGCTCGTCTTTTCTGAGCCGAGTCAGGACCGGCTCCTGCCTGTGCTTGGCACCCTTCCTGTGAGGAGCCCCGGGGTCCTTCAAGTTCACTGGCTGTCTTTCCCCTTTGCTCACTTTGTTTGCTCTGTCCCCTCTCCATGACTGTCAGCGCCCACGTGGGTGTCCTCTCCTGACAAGAATGGAAGGTGCTGTCTTCCTGCTCTGTGGGTCTGTATCAGTGGTGACAGGTTGCTTGTGTGGGACACCACGTGGGGGGCTGTCTCAGTGGGGAGCGGGGTCGGCCAGCGCACCCGCAGCCCCGCTCTGCCACCTGCTCTCGCAGGACACAAGCGTGGGCCCCCCTGTTGCCACAGTTGCGCGGGCCCTGGGACAGGCACAGCCTGGGGCCCCAGGCAGCCTCCTGGGACGTCTCTGTCGTTGCTTCCCTTTCGTTTTACTGTGTGTTTTTAGGCGTTCAACTTTGGAAAGTCGTTTCTACTCACGGGTCCAGATTTTAAACAACTGTCTCTGGTGTGACACTTTTTACTCACAGGCACATAATCTTTTGTAGATGTTTTTAATTTAAAAAGAACTGCAATCATACATGTTCTCCGATGTTCGTTCGTGAGTGATACTTTCAGGCACCAGAAATAAAGAAACTGGGTGTTCTCACCTGACAGATAAATACAGTATTGTGCCTTTCTTATTTAATGCTCACTATTTTGGTTTTCAGTGACTTGTCTTCTTGATAGAAAATAAAAGGACACAAAAGCAGAGTCACTGTAACACCCGTGCGTGTGTTGGTTCACCCTCGCAGTGGTCTCCCCAGGTAACATTTCTTCCTTTGAAGTCAGTAATTTCTTGTAGGTGGAGATTGCGTTTTTTAGTGGAGGGAATGGATCGCACAGCTGCAAGGAGACGTGGCTCTGGCTGCCCCGAGGACAGGCAGGAACCAGGCCGCACCTAGTGTCTGTCGCTCCTTGTTTGAGCACAGGACCCTCGGTGACGTTCTGGTCTTCCAGCGTTTGGTTTCTGGCTAACTTCCCAGATACTGCAGTTTCTCTTTCTTTCGAGCCTGGGAACGACCTGTTGTGCTCTCTCACACGTTCACATAAGCGAGCGCTGAATGTATTGTCCTCACGTGCTGGCCGGGCCCAGTGCAAGGGTGTTAGTTGGTAGGACATGAGCATTTCTCGGTAGCACCAGCCACCGCCACTGTGTTTCCCTGCGGTCTTCCGCTGAGTTTAAGAAGCAACCACATTTAGGGAAAAGACTGCAGATTTTTTTAGTGAGCTGGTTTTCCTGGGACGTACCGGCCTTTACTTGAAATTGGCGTTTGTTTCCGTTGCCCACTCTTGAAATTCCACGTGTCGCGTTGTGTGCAAGGCGCGGAGTGTTTTCTGCACCTCTGTCCCTGCCCTGTGCCTTCCGTCTCCTGCAGGTGAGCGGGGCCCGTGGGCTCATTTCACTTCAGCAGACACTCGCTCAGAATGGGTATGCGCTGTAGCAGGAGATAATTCATTTCTGTTGTGGGCATGGCGAGCCGTGATGAATGGTTTTTCTTTACAAAATTCCCCATCTCTGAGACAGTATTAGCTTTAACTTTAATTACCGGCTGCCGTAATGTTTCCTATCCATAACTGTCGGCGGAGTAGACTGTTCCCGGGCAGGGGCACGGCCTGTCTGCTCGACCGTGGCGAAGGGTGCCCAAGTTCTCCCAAGTCTGAACTGCTGCTCTGGAGAGCGTCCTTCATTTAAATATCTAAATATTAATGTTTCCTCGTACGGGCAGAAAACTTCAATGTCATTTTAAGGATATGCAACTTTACCCGAGTCTTTGTCCACTGCAAACTTTAGGGCCTTGTCTTGATTCGTCATGTCATTTGGAGGGAATTCAACCTTGAAGCCATTCCAGAAAGTTTGAGCGTTTTCACCTTTTTATTTTCCTTTTCCCCCATTTTAAAAACAACAACAGAAAAGCTTTGTCAAGGGTGACTCTCTCAAAAATGGCTTAGTTGACATTAGCTGAAAATGAGCAGAACGACACTAACTACTAATTGATTACAGTAATTACCAGTCTTTGGCTAGTTTGTATTGGCAAACTCTGTGTACTGCTGGAATAAATGTGAACTCGCAGAATGTGAGGAAAAGGTCGCTCTCATTTGCATGATAGGCTTCATTAGAATATGCTAAGGACGAGACCCAGTGTTTTATGACTTCAGGTGATGAATAGCTACCATATTATTCTGCTAGATGAAAGCATGTTTCAGTCACCTTAATTTACATGCTTAAAAAAAATTCCGTGAAAAATCTTTTAGGTTATGGCAGTAGAGGAGCTTATTGTGTTCTGAACTGAATTGTTTTGCGTTTGTGTGCTTTTCCAAATAGCAGAAACCTTTTAGGTAGAATTAATTTGGAGGATATCTTTAGTGGTAAGATTGGAATAATGATAAAGCTTTTTTTCTGCATGAGATCTTGTAGTATTACAACTTTTTTCATCCATAAAAGAAAATTGTTTTTTAGTGATTGTTTGAATAAAATATAGGTGAACTCGTTGGAGTTTTAATTTTAGATGTTAGCTTACAGTCTTTAGTATGCTGTAGACTTATTACCTAGTAGCTTTATTGAATCCTAGGCTATATTGATTTTCACTTTAAAATAATGCAATTTCATCACATCATTAATTTTTTCCTTTTAGCATTTATCCTTGATTAGCACTGTTTCTGTACGGAGGTCTTTAAAAATGTGGAGGGGGAGGTACAGCTGGGGTGGGGGCCCTGAAGCTCAGGGCACAGCCGCCTTTGCCGGTTGCTGTGCGGGTATTTGTTGGGTGCAAAAGTTGTGGGTTCTGTAGGAAGAAAAAAGAAAGAAGAATTCTCTGCAGCCTACCTAAACACATATTTTTAAAGTCAAGAATTATGTTTCCCATTATTCAAACATCCCCATTTCTGGTGTCCGATCCTCCGTGATGGCTTCTATTAGCTGTCATTAGCCTGATACTCTCACCATGAGAGAAAACACTCTGGGCTTCTGACAGTAACTTTATGAGAAGTATCAGCTGCTAATGAGCAGTGACTGTAATCTGTTGGAACACAGGGTTCACACTTCCTAGATATATTGCTATTCCAAAGTTTCTTTATCTTTGAGAAGCCATTTCTGCTAGTTAAACTATGTAGAGAAAGAAGAAATGGACAGTCTTTTATCAAATGTGGTTTTGTAATAAAGTTGTACAACGAGCTTACACAAGCTTTTTAAAATATCATTCCTGCCACTGAATAGGCCTGTAATTTATTTATTCAGGATCGTTGGAGGCATTTTTGATTTATTTGTTTTTGGAGAAGTTTTGTTAAGGGAGATAATGAGCAGAGCTGGTGTTAATCATTTACTGCGCACCTCCAAAGAGTGAGGATTTTGTGTATCTTCAGCATTGTGGGGGAGTACATTGCACTTGGGGCTCATGGACAGTGGGTGTCATTTCTAGAACTACTATCGTAGTCTGGAGATACGCAGTGCAGTCTGGTGTTTTTTGTTAAAATCTAAATCAGTCAATACGTAAGTATACACATATATGTACTTATATATTCAGCAATATGGTTGTTATCTGTGAAAATGGAAAATTAATTTGCTGGCGGTTGGTGCCACCGGTGACTGCCACACTTTCTCACGTGCACCTTTAGGACACATTTCCAACAGGGCTGCAGGTACGTGCCTGGGTGTGCCCGCACAGGTGTGTACGTGTGTATGCATTCCGGTGTATGTTCTCAGAGAATCACTGTACATTTTGGATATTGGAATTTTGGAGTAATACCGTTTTATAAAATTTTAGGGAGTACATATTCTTGATTTAAAACAATCCCAGTATAATTAATTGTAGACATTTATAATAATATCAGTTATACGTGATATGGGATCTTTTGCTGTATGATGTTAATATTTGAGAGCATTTAGTAATCTACTTAAAAATACAGATTTATTTCAAAATCTGTAAATGTTTAATATAGAATTTTGTGGTAGTTTGTTGAATTTCCTTAAAACTTAATTGAAATTGTGAAGCTAAGAACTGCAGTTCAGTGTGTAACTGGAAGTCGATTATGGATGACAAACCAGATGCTGTACGCACAGGGGTGGCCGTGTCCTCTGCGGGCTCGGGGTCTATTGTACGGCCACTGTTCAGTTAGGAAAGTGAGTCGGGGCGTCGTTCCCTGCCGGTCCTCTCGTGTGAACAGCAGAGCACAGAGGTGCAGTCTGCGTGGGCACCAGGCGTGTGCTGTGTTCTTAAACCCATGCTCAGGCGTGCTGAGAAATCATGAAGTAGCTTAAGGAGAAGCTGAGAGAAGATGTGTGAACTTCTCTGAAGTGGTGCATTTAATGTCTTGTGTCACATATCTCTGAGGTCACAATATAAAAGCCCCTTATTTTTGCCTGGTATTTCTTACATGAGAATGTTAATAAATTACTTAAATTTTGAGATACCCATGAGTGACTTCATTTGGAGACATCCATTCTTAGTGAGTTTGGTATAGGGCATGTGGTTCATGGTCCTCGTTCAGAGTTCTTACAGGCCAAATAAAAATCATACGTGACATGCAGTTCTGTCGGTGGTTTTGAACATGGTACTTTGTCCTGTCCCCGGTGTCATTTCAGTGCGTTCGGTAGGAAGTGGAAGGCGTTTCTGTGTCTCAGTGTCTGCGGCTGCTCGCTTCTCATTTCTTAAGTGCTGGCTGTATTGTTTCTCACCACAAAGTGTATGATTTCTCTGAATAATATTTTAAAAATAATTTTATTGATTGATTTTATAAATTTTTTATTGCTTTATTTTAAATCGAGAGGGGAAGGGGAGGAAGGGATGGGGGGAGAGAGGGGGAGAGAGAGAGACATTGCTTTGTTGTTCTACTTATTTCTACATTCATCAGTTGCCTCATATATACTCTCCAACCAGGGATCAAACCCATAACTCTCTGGTGTGCAGGATGAGAATCCAGCTGACCGAGTGCCCTGGCCAGGGCAGGGCTCTGCATTTTTCAGAAGCCCATCTCCAGCTTCACTTAGAGAACATGCTTCTGGCAATTCTTTTTGGCGGCTTGGTTAATACATTCCTGGAGGGAAGAACACGATTGTAAGAATATTTACTGAACTTAATTGCCTCCAAAAATGCACTCTGAAGGAGAACTCATACCTATTATAAAACTTTGTAACATGGTCCAACTTGTTTTAATTTTCTGGGATCAAAAAATATCCATGCTTATTTTAAAATAGGAATGAAAACAGTGGAATGGAAAGGCTTAAAAAACACTTTTATTTGGTGTCCTGAGTATTGAATTAAAGAGAATTCTATGCACATAAGAATATGTATGCCCAGGATGTTATTAAGGACTTTATTGTGTGTGTGTGTGTTGTGTACATTTTACTGGGCAAAATACGGAATGCACTGTGTTGGTTTCTTGTGGGTGCTCTATCGAATTACCATGTACTTGATGGCTTAAAACAACAGCCTGTACCATCTCACAGTTTGAGGCCAGAGGTCAGATGGACGTGTCATTACTGCTCTGGGGCCCAGACGTCTGTAGGGGGCATGGCCGCTTGCTGTCCTTCCCTCTGACCTGTCCCTCTGACCCCACCTCCTGTCTGGCACAGTTCTCTCTGTCTCTCTCTGAAGGATGCTTGTGACTGTGACCAGGGACGACCCAGGTAATTCTTGCCGTCTTGAGGCCCTTCCCCTGGTGGCCTCCGCAGAGACCCCTTTCCCTGTTAGGTAACGTGCCCGGGTTCCAGGGCTGGGGTCCCGCGGTCTCTGGAGGAGCCACTCCGCCCTCTGCGGAGCGGGCACCACACTTCCTTCCCGTCTTGCTCAGCAGCCACGTCTGCCTCATGGGCTCAGGTCAGAGAGCTGAGCTGATCCTGTGCAGGCCTTCACCCCCACACAGGAGCACGGTCACGGGGTCCCAGGCAGCTTCCATGGTGCCTGTGTCCAGATGCAGGGGCAAGGGGCGGCAGTTTGGGGAGAAGGGCTTTTGGAAGTTGGGCCTGGAGTTGGTGTCTTACCTCCTTCCCTGGCCCCGCATCCTTCTCCTCGGACAGACCATTAGGGCTCATTGCTGGGGGAGAAGTCACTAGAGCAGAGTCAGGGGCTCCCCTAGTCTGCTGGTCCCCACTGCACCCCAAACTGTGCTGGTGCCATGGCCAGGGAGCCCCTAATGTGGCCTTACACTGGGCACATGTGCTCCTGGCCGGGGCTCTCCAGCCCACTCTGGGGTGACCCAGCCACCCATGGTGCCAGGGGGTGGGGCAGGAGCCAGTCTCCTCCCACCCGCTGGCTGTCCCGGCCTGCTGTCCATCCCAGGAGCCCGAGAGTCACTGGACGCAGAGCCCAGTGGCTGTTGTGCACGAGGTGGCCTGGGGAAGTCGTCTGCTGGGGAGTGGGCACAGCTGCAGATTGAGTCGGTTGTGAGGAATACAGGCAGGGCCGGTCGTTCAGATGTTCCCTACAACAGTCAGACTTGGGAGAGTTGATCATGCACACACAGGCACACACACGTGTCTGTGAATGTGTAAAACATTCTCAGACATGCAAGTACCCATGCATGTACACACAAGTAATTTGAATAATCTTGTAATGACCTCTTCATTAGCCTAAAACGGCCTAAAACGAGTCTAATCAAGGTGACTGTCTTACTCCCACGGGTTGTGGTGAGAGACGGCTGTGACCCGTGTGACTGGCACTGCACCCTCTGGAAGAGGCGGACGTGCTGAGACAGGGTCGGTGGTCTCGGTCACTGCTCAAGTCTGGGCCGCCAAACACCAGGCGTTTTCAACCCTTCCCCGGGCAGTGCAGGGCCAGCGCCGAGGCCTGGGCGCCCCGGCTCCGTGTCAGGGGGACGGCCCCTCACTGCCTGCTCCCTGGTCGGCGGCCTCATCATGGCCGGGCTTCCCCCAGGGCCTCAGCTGGGTGACCGACCTTTTGGCGCATCTGAGCCACACAGTGTGGTGAAGGGTCGTCTTGGGCCACACAGTAAATATGCAAACACTAGTGAACACTATGAGCAAGGTAAAGGTTTTAAGTGAATTTACAATTTTCTGTTGGGCCATATTTGTAGCCATCCTGGGCTATGTGCAACCCAGGGGCCGGGGATTGGACACCCTGGTAGATGATGCTGATGGGTCAGTGGTGGCATTCTGGTTTATTTTGTATTTTTTATGATTTTTGTCTAAACACAATGGTGTTCTGATTTAGTCCTCTGCTACTTTTTAAATATGATTATCTTTAATCATTTGATCAAGCTGGACACATGAAGTGACATATGGGACTTCCGAGTTGAAGACAGTTCTTGATGTTTTAACATTGAGTTTATTTTTAAATATAATAATTTAGATCCGATTTTTATCCACAATGTATTCGGTATGTTTGCTATGACCAATCTGCACATTTCAAATGATAACAATGTTCCTGTTTGTCAAACACACAACTGAGTCCTGCTACCAGAGCAGGCTCCCGCCGGCATGACCGGAACCTCCCGCCTGTCAACAGGAGGCCCGCACGTCCGGTGCTGTGTCCTCTGCACTCCATCCTTCCTTCAGAGTCAGCGGCCCAGCCGGGGTGCACCCTCACCTCCTGGCGGAGGATGGGGGCTGGAGACCTGGACGGGGGAGGATTCCAGAGGAGAAGCAGGAGTCCCCTCCCGGCCGCCCGGGGCAGCAGAGGTGGGGAGTGAAAGAACGCACGGCATCCTTCTGAGTTGGGATCACGCAGTGGGATGGTTCCTCGTGAGCCGTGGATGGCCAGCCGAGCTTTGCTTGGTAGTCCTCACCCCTCCTGCCCTCTTCGGTTTTGTAGGGAGAGGAAGGTGGGAAGACTCGTGGGGTGAGAGCTGGGAGCAGGCTGCCGGAGCGCCAGCTTGCGGCTAAGGCCCCGCTGCAGGAGTTGCCCCACCGCCTGGCACGCTGGGCGTCGGGCCTCCTGAGTGCAGAAGGCCGAGCCCCGGAGCACCCGCGCTTGCTGAACGCAGCACGGAGGAGCCCTGCGCAGAGAGAGGCGGCGGCCCCTCCTTAGGCCCCGACACCCCCTTGTGGGACCCCCTTTTTCCTGTAAAAACTGCCATTACTCCATTCAGCCTGCCCGTTCTCACGGAGTGTCTGAACCAGGCTTGTTCTGTTCTGAATATTTATTGATACGACTCTGTTTGCTGTTTCGTTTAAAGTAAAATCAGTGCTAAAAAGTGAAAATCTCCATTCTTTGTAGAATTCTTTTTGTATTTTATATTTCTATATTCTAGGAGCAGCGATGAGGTGTAAGTGCTTTTTCTACTCCGTCCCTTCCTGGTGAATGAGGCGGCAGCAGCTCACCAGGTCTGTCCGCACAGGTACCCTCCGACCGAGGGGCACAGAGAGGCTGCCTTCTGGTAGCCCGGGTGCAGGCCGACTAGCTGCTGCTTCTGCCTTGTGAGCCCCCTGGTTTGGGTCAGAAACACTGCGGGCACCTGACACCTGGGGTGTGTGCGGCACACCTGACGACTGGGTTCAGAACAAGGCTGTCCAGCCAGCGGCCTTGCTTCCCTCGTGCAGAAACTAGGCGAGGGGACCACTAGTGAGGACAGGGGAGTCGGGAAACACAGGGGGAGGGGGAACTCGGCCCCTGGACGGCCGAGGCGTGGGTTGGAGTGCTGGAGGTCGGCTTCATGTGTGGGGCTTGGATGACTAGGTGGAAAGCAGAGTTCCAGTGTCCAAGGCCGAGAACCTGGAGGAGCAGTGGGTTCATGGTGGGGGGGAGAGCTGCCTCGCGGGAGGGCCGCCAACACATGCAGTCCTGGCTGGGCTGGCCCGACTTGACACAGGTGATTCCTGCGGAGAGGCGGCCCGCAGCTGGGGGCCTGAGTTTGCTGCTGAGAGCTGTGGGGCTGTGTGCCTGGGCGCCATGCTTGTGGGGGGAGTGGGGCAGTCCGCTTAAGAACCCTCTGCACAGCGCTGCTGGGACCAGAGAGAGAAAATGCGTCTAACAGGCGGTGGAGCCAACTTTCTTCCCTCTTTGCAGCTTGGCTGGCGGGGCTGTGGGCGTGGTCTGGGCTCCATCCTGGCCCGTGGTGCGTGCCGTGTGTGCGGGTGCCCCCCCCCTCGTTCTGTGTTTGGCGTTTCTTCAGTCCGGTGAGGTGTAAGATAGCGTGATGGTAGTGTGGAGCTTTCACAGTTTTAAAACAGGAGATTCTCCCTGGGTTTTTAAGTTACTGCATCCAACAAGGACAGGTATAAGGTTTATCCGAAGTGTATGATAGCCCCTGTTAGGTGGCGATGAAGTCCTAATGAGTTGTCACTGTTTTCAGATCTGTGAAGTTCCCTAATTGGTATTCGTGCAGGTGTTTTCAATGGAAATAACCTCTTGTAATCTAAAATGTTGTGAAAGAAATCTTACGAAACTACTTCTGCCTTTCTCTGGAACATTTTCTTTCCCTAGATGTGTATATTCTAGTTCTTAGATGTGTCCACTGCCTCTGGAAGAACAGGCGTGTTACGATTTACTACCTGCTCCTTGCTGGGGAGACTCCTGTGTGAAATTTCGTATTTGAACCTTTTTGAAGTTATGATGTATTTAGAGTTAATTGGCATTAATTTGGTGGTGTTTTCTTGTTGTTCTTTGGAAAAGGTGATATTAACTCAGCTGTAAACCAAAATCTAAACTCAGAATCCAGAAAGTGCTTCACATTAAATTATTAGAGCACAACGTTCAAGGCATTTGCTGCCGTCATGGGGCCCCTTTGATTCATTGATTTCACTTTTGGTTTTTTAGTTATTTTATGGTAAAGACTTTAGCGTTTGACTTCTGCCTGCAAACATTGGTTTTCCTGACTTTCAAGCAGTAGATTAGCATGGAGAATTTATTAATAAATTCATTATTCTTGCAAAAATCTTCTCTTTGTGTGTCACCTGCTTTGGGAAATGGCCCCCACTTGTTATGTTCCGATTTCCCTTGTTAGCCTGTGAGCTTCCCCAGGGTTTGAATGTTTTTATTCACCTCTGTATTTCTAGGGCTCACGCCCTGAGATGGCCCAGACTGAATGTGGGCATGGATGTGGAGTGCCGGACCGGTCGGGCCTCTGAGCGGGCGCCCAGGCCAGAGCCAGCGTCTTTCTCCCTGTGATCGGTCGTCCAGGGCTTCTGTGGGCTCCAGGGGTCCGCCTCCACCATCAGTGCGGGGGGTGCCGTAGCCCAAAAGTAGTGTCGGCAAGAGTATCCAGAAAAGTTTACTTGCCTGTGTTCATTATATGTTTCAGAATATTACATTGACATTAATTGCAGAATACTTGGAGATTAAAGAAAATCCTAAATAAAATTATGGCAGAATGTTATCTCACAGTGATGATTGTGGCAAATTTTTAGTTCCATGTATATATTTTTTACAGATATATGTGACATGACATTGAAAACAATGATTTTTTCAAACAATTTAGAATGATTCTGTTTAGTTCTTTTTTAACTAGAACATGATATATTAATATATTTAAAAATATATTATTTACTTATTTTTAGAGAGAGGGGAAGGGAAGGAGAAAGAGTGGGAGAGAAACATCAATGTGTGGTTACCTCTCATGTGTCCCCTACTGGGACCTGGCCCTCAACCCAGGCATGTGCCCTGACTGGGAATCAAACCAGTGACCCTTTGCTTCATGCTCAGTCCAATGAGCCACACCAGCCAGAGCTCTTAATATATTCTGTATTGTAGATTTATAACATTGTCTTTTGTTTTTTTCTGAATAATAGGTTTAAATCGAGGATCTTCTTACTAAAGCAGTCAGTCATGAGTATAGTTTTATGTGTGGTGCAGTTTTCCTTTCAATAAAATGACCTATGTTTGTTTATAACCTTAAAAATATCCACGCGTGTACGTTTTCCCAACTGTGTTGCTCATGGGAAGAGCACCGCCATGTTTCTGACGTAGAAACACAGCGGTGAGAACGAGTCCGCTGCCGCGGAAGCCCGGGTGCCCGCCTCCGTGGGCTTGTGTGACCCTGTGGTGCCTGGTGTGGGGGTGTGCATTGAACTTGCTGCTCTCCCTTTGACTCCTTGGTCAGTTGGAAAATGTTGACATTCTTCGCACAGGGTGCATGCCACGTGAAGAGTGAGGACTAATGTCTTCTGAGATAGTTCTGCAGGTCCTGCACATCCACTCCTTTGAGAATTTCAGCAGACTTGGCTCGCAGTATTGTACAGCAGAATGATTCTGAGGCGACCACGACTTCAGGTCTCGCCACCGCCTGTCACCGTGGGAAGTGACCGCGGTGTTGCTGACAGTGTCCCCTTGCCTTCCCCCTCTCCTCCCCGCTCCCCCTCTGGCAGCCATCAGTTTGATCTCTATTCCTGTGAGTCTGTTTCTGTTCCAGTTCTTTGTTTTGATGTTTTGATTCCACATTTAAGTGAAATCATATGGTATTTGTCTCTTAATATAAAAATTGAAACAAAAGTCAAATGTTCTGAATACTCACCGTTGTAATAGGTAACTAGTCAGAATATACCGTACCCAAGGGTGTGTATCTACAAATGCCATGTGTTACTGTAACTATTGCTATTATTATTACTACTAGAAGTTTCAATGCTAAGTTTCTCCTTTTGAAAGCAGGAGTAGGAGTTGTAAAGGATGGGCAGGATTTTTTATAGAATAGGTGCTTTGAAATCTTGGATTCTGGACTTGAGAAGAGTATTGAATATAAGTATGGTGTACAGAATTGATTTTGAGCTCCTTTTGTGTCGCTGGTATTTTATTGTGGTTACTGCTCGAGTTGCTGTTTCGTGCCTCGTATCCAGGTCCCTGCTGCACCTGCGCTGCTCCCGCCTTCCAGCCCTGGGTCATTGTCCTCCGTGTGTTGTTGGGACGTGATTTATGGACGCCCAGCAGAGGAGCGGTCAGGTTCAGTTCTTTGAGACAGAGACCACTGGTTCGGCTGGACCACACACTGTGCGGATGGGCAGTACTGTCTTTGCGAGGGGAAGAGGTCATTATTTCTGAAAGGCTGACGTGGATTTTCAGATAGTATTGTTTAGTAACGCTTTAGATAAGGTCGACTAATTGCAGACATGTGGCCCCCTGTTTGTGCGTGCATTTTTAGTTCTTGAATGATGGAAGCACCTTCTGTTCTGTGGGCGGACGCACAGGAGGTGTGTACAGGGGAGAAAGTGAAAAAGCAGACGACACCACAGCGCTGCCAGAGAAGCTGATGTATGGAACACAGAAATTTTTGCAGCAGTGGAAACGATTTAGAAAAACTCTGATTTGTACATGTGACCAGTGATGACAAAAGACAAGCCACGTGTCCCTGGGACACCACAATGTACCATTTCCGGAAAGCTCAAAAATAAGCCAGCTAAGCAGTATATTCATTATTGCTTGTAAGAACTCTGTCAGCTACATTAACTGTATTACTGGAGGACGTGTACGTGTGTGGTACAGGTACACAGTCCCGTCCGGGAGCGATAAAACCATTCAGCACTTCGTTATTTCTCAGCGAGCGGGCGGTGAGGTGGGGTTGGGAGAGGCAGATAGCTTCATACCACGCCTCGTTCTTGCATAGACTTTACATGTTTTCGATGCCAACTATTATGTAGAGAAAACACTGTTTAAGTTAGTGTTCAAAGGGCGACCCAGCGGCTGCTTCCGTGGTTGTCTCAGCCCGTTGGGGCCACTCTAACCCAGCCCCGGAGACCGGGCTCGGAAGCAGCAGACGCTTGTTTTCGCGGGTCTGGAGGCTGAGGGCCCAGCGTCTGGGTGTTGCTGGTGCGTGTCTGGCACGGGCGGCTTCCCGTGCACAGGCTCAGCACCTCCTCCTGTCCCTACACTGTGGGGTAGGGGGGAGCTCTCTCCATGGGGCCGGCGTCCCTGTTCTAAGCGCACTAATCCCCTTCATGGGGGCTCCAGCCCCATGGCCTGGTGACCCCCCAACAGCCTCACTGTTTAACGCCATGACCCTGGGGGTTAGGTTTCCACGTGTGAGTGGGGGGTGCATCAGCTTACAGCGCCGATGGGGAAGCACACGTGCAGGCCCTGAGCTGAATGGGAGGAAACGCTGCTGGCGTTGTGTGGGGGATTGTGTGCGCCTTTTCGCGGATGTGAGTTATTTAACGGTGGTGTGGGAAGTTAGCCGTTAAGTGGGAATCTGGGTGAGTTGGAAAACAAGCTGAAAATTGCTGATTTTTTCATGGGCAACAATAAATTACCTCCCGACGTAGGAGGGGGGAAGGGAACTGTGGAACTGAAGCGCTGCTGAGCCGTGAGGCTCTTCTGCAGCCGTCCTGCCCGACACTGTAGCGAATCCTGTGCTGCTGTGGCCCTGCTCGGCTCCGAGCTGCCTCCTTGCACTGGCCTGCGTGTTTGCTCTTGGCAGCAGAAATCACGTACTTGTTTGGAAGAAACATAATGAGCATCATTTCCTTTCGAAAAAAGCAAGCGCTGCCCAGATCGAGGACCTATGACGAAGATGTTATGTACAACTGAGCACTTTGAGTGGACGAGTGTCCAGTTTCTCCCGGTTTCAGAAACTGCCCCGTGGCTCTGTGTCGCCGGGTGACTGCTGTGCCACTTGCTCAGAGCCTGCCTTGCAGAGGACGTCAGGTCCTAACGGAAGCAGCCTTGGCTTTCCGCTGCATCTCCTGTGTAGCAGTTAGTAACGAGACCACATTTTTCTTCCTCGTATCCAGTTCCAGGTTTTTTTTGTTTATTTAGTGATAAATACAGTCCACTTCTTCCCTTTCCTTCCCCTGTTCTTGCATAGAGAGACAGTGAGACACAGCGTTGCAGTTAATACTCTCCCACTGAGACAAAACACAGCACCGCCGTCTCACTAAAGGGACCCGCACACTCGTGCACTGACGGGAGCTGCTTCTGCAGAGCGAACACGTGTGGTGCGGTTGGAAGCGTGTCTGCCCGAGAAAAGGGCAGTGTGCGAAACTGGCCGAATTCTTTTCTCACGCTTACTCGAGTGATACGAACTTAAATGTCATGAAGTACAACCACCAAGTTGCTACTGCGTTTCTTTTTTTTCCTTTTAAAACTTAGGTCCCATGATCCGTAAGTCTAGCATGTTACTAAGATGCTGAAGGAAGGTGTCTGGGCTGCATAGACTTTTAAAAGCTTCGTCTCATATGCACGGCACCTGCAGGTGTTGTCTGCTCCACTGGACCTGAGTGCGGCCAAGGCCATTCAAAAGGGCTTCTCCTGTGTTCATCTTTGGGTTGTCCTTGCTTTAAAGTTTTCTGGGTGATTTAAAAAGATATGCTATGCAAATTAGTTTTGGCAATTTATAATTTAATGACAAATTTTTTGAAGTTAAGAATTGCTTTTAAGCTTTGATGTATTCAGGGAAGCTGTTCAGAATGCTTCCTGGAAACTTCCGTGTATTCATATGTCCGAGCTCGTTACTGGTGCGGGTGGAGGTCGGCCCTGGACGGCAGCAGCCGCGCAGAACACAGCCGGGCACTGACCCTTTGCGGGTGAGGTGCGGGCCTGGGGCGCTCGCCAGCGTCCCCGTGTCAGGCCTACAGCGTTATGCCTTTCAACCAGAACACCGACATCTTGGACGTTAGCAGTCAGTGCACGTTTCGTAGCAGAACTCATCTGCTCTGAGGAGGAAGTCATATCAAAAACCACTTCAGAGGTTATGTACAACATCCATATTTGTAAAGTGAACTTTAAAATAAATTTAATTGATTTTTGTTGGTGGCTAACATTGAACAATTTGTCTAAAATTTGCTGCCTGTGCTGTTGAGTAAATACTTAAATATTTTGTTTACAGCCTTATAATACCTTTTAAGCATTAGCAAATTAAAATGTGACTTGGTGATTTTTGAATATTTAAAAATATTAGTGCATATGTATATGGGAGAATAGGTTGAAATGTTTTGAAGCTGCAAAGAGTTTATTTTCTTAGGTTAAACTTTTATTATGCCTGAGTATGTTTATAAATAATAATTACATTTTTTTAAATTAAAATATTTACTTATTTATTTATGTTTAGAGGGGAAGGAGAGAGGGAGAGAAACATCAATGTATGGTTGCCTCTAGTGCATCCCCTGCTGGGAACTGGCGTGCAGGGAACTGGCTTGCAACCCAGGCATGTGCCCTGACTGGGAATTGAACCGCGATCCTATGGTTCTCAGACCTGCACTCAATCCACTGAGGTACACCAGCCAGGGCTAATAATTACATTTGATAATTTTCACAAAGTAATGTGTAAGGGTTGGCCATGTTTCAGCGTTGCTAAAGTTTCCACAGTGCTCCCAGATTTCCCCTCTATCGCCTGCAGTCACCCTTGGGCGGCTTCTGCGGGTTGGCCGGCACTCAGCAGAAGGCAGGTTGGAGGGCTCTTGGCGCTGACAGTGTCGCCGTCAGAACGGCCTGTGCACCGCCACAGGCACAAGGGCAGGTTCAGTGTGAAGTCGGCTGAGACGTCACCACTCTGTGTTCTGGAGTCAGGAGACGCCACAAACAAGGCTTGAAGCTTTGGTTTAAAATCATTTACTGGTGCAGATAAGATTTTGATTCTGCATAAATCCTACCCCTTTTACTTTAAAAGCTGAAGGCAAACACATTGCCTTCTGGCTTTCATCCTGTGCAGAGTGCGGAGCCCGTCAGTCGGACGGCACAGCCAGCAGTGCAGGTCGGGTTTTCCGTAGGACGCGCACCCGCGGGAAGCCCCGCTGCAGCCGCCCTGTGGTCCTGGCCCTGGGAGGAGGGAGGGGTCACGAGCGTGTGGGCCCTGTAGTGCAAGAGCACGCAGTGTGGCACAGTCACCTCTGCCCGAGCTGACGGGCAGCCGTGTGTCGCTGTGCATTGTCACCTCGTGGCCCTGGCAGTGCTCCCTGAAGCCAGCCGTGCCTCGCAGCCCTAGATGAGCCTTCATGGGTGCTGACCATAAAAAGTTCATCAAAGTAATGAGGCGGGGAGAGCTCGGTGCTCATGGGCAGAGCTCAGCACAGAGGAGTGTGAACTGGCTCCAGCTGTGACAATAAAACAGCAGGTGGCCGCTGTCATTAGGGTGGCAGATGAGGCAGGGGACTCACACGCAGCCCATGGAGCCCTCATTAGTTAGCCAGCGCCACTGTACCGTGCAAAACAGCTTCCATCTCCGTCAGTCGTGCAAAACACTGCGCGTGGCTGTGACAGTGGGGCTCAGCCCTGCCCGCCGCCTCCCGTGGCGCCGGCTCGCCCTGGCCTCCCCTCCACTCCCACTGGTGCTCACCCCTCCCCGTGGTGCTGGGAGGCCCCACCTGGTCAGCCGCGGTGGAGGAGGGCGGCGTTAGTCCAGGGGTCTGCTCGGATTTTTATGAACAATGGTCTGTTTTTGCCCGTGCTGCAATTATTACTACTTAGTATTAGGGGTGGCTTACTTTGTAAATGATGATGAAACTGAGGTCTCTTCCTCTTGGATTTCAAACTGAACTTGCAGTGAAAGAACTGGAAGAAATAGAGCAGAGATGTCTGGGAAACTTTGGCAGTTTATTGTTTCAAGTGCCACAAACTTCAAAATTGATTTTTGGGAGTAATTTCCGTTTCGAGGCAAAGCATGGTGTTGCTTTAATGGTAAGTGGGTCTGACCATTCAGCCCTCACGGTTGAATGTATAACAGGCCCAAGTCTTGGTGTCTTATTTGGGGAGTGAAACTCCAAATAATAGAAACCATTTTTTCCCTCTAATAATGCGGGGAAAGGAAATTAAATTAGTACGAGAATAAGAAATTGGAGAAACAGAGCATCTTATTGCCAACTGTAAAAATGAAACAAGTCTGAGATACTGTCACCTTTCTTTTGCATTTTTCTGAAGCAAAAACATAGTTCGAATTTATCAAGCAAGGTGGAATGTTGTTAACATATAATCGACTCTATCTGCACTCATCGAGGGAAAAACACAACAGATTGTTGAAGATTGCATTGTGGTTTTGTGGCATGTCTGTTATTCTTGCACTTACTAGTTGAGATTTTAAAAAATCTTTTAGGGTTTTTAAAAATTTATGAGTCAGTTTTAATAGTATGTTTAGTGTTTATGTCACCCCAGAATGGTCCTTGCGGGGGGGCCATCTCTTTTCTCTCCTGCGTTCTTTTGATATGTCTCTGCCATTCTTGATTTGTGAATTTCTGGCACACTAAGATAGCCCAGGCCCCTTCCTTCCCGGTTTCCTTCCTCCTAGATCCCCTCCTCCTGGAAGCCCCCAGTTCTCCGCGGGGCTGTTCATTTTCCTAACTCATGGCCCCTCTTTGCTGGCTGTAACTTAACGAGTTATAAAGGTAACATTTGTTAATGTGGCCTATTTTAAATGATGAAAAGAGAAGAAACAAACCTGACTTTCTTATTATTTTAAGATTCCCAAGTGTTTCCATTTCAGTTTGGTTCACTTAGTTTCTTTGTTACAAATTCTTACAGGAAGGTCATTCAGCCAGAACTCTGACTAATCAACACTTGGGCCTTTCTCCCGGGCGGCCGGGACCGGTGAGGACCACGGCGGGCCTGCCTGGCCTGCTGCATCCGCAAGTGAAGGTGACGGTCCGCGTCGTGCAGTTTCACCGTCAAATGCATTCTGTTGTGTTCTAATTTTTTGTATAATTATATTTCAGGCTACTTATCTTAGTTCTGTGTAAACTTTGGTACAAGATACAGATTACCCCTTATCTGCACACGTCTCATAATGCCATGTTCATGCCAAAGGAGTTCAAAAGGAGACGGTAGCATTCGGAAGTCTCAGTCCTGGGCTGTTGTTTATCAATAGCTCAGTAAATATCGGTTAAACATACTGACTGTGCATGACCAGTTTCAACCTCTTTTCGTGTATATTGCAACTTTTAAAAGCACTAAATTAAGAGCCCCCCCCCCCACATACACACACCCCAACATTGCTGTTAAAACTAGAAGCTCCCTCCCCAAGCTCTGGAGAGAGTGCAGCCCGGCTGCGCCCACCACCGCGCAGGCCCCTGCTAGAAGGAAGCCACCGGGAGTCCCCCTGTCTGGGTGTGAGGCTGCGGGCACAGTGGCGGCCCAGCCGCCTGCCAGGCCCTGGGGGCTCGGCCTGCCCGGGTCTTGCTCAGGCACGGCGCGCCCCACTCCCCTCTGGCACCTGTTTTCCTTGTCATCAATTTACTTAGAATGTCGCGGGAGAAATTCGAAGGCAAATTATATGTAAAAGTGGAAATCCCTGTTTTTGGTGCATTTATTGATTGGTGTTTTATTCCATGACATAAACGCCCTCTTATATTTTAGCTCCTGCACATTTAATCAATAAAGACAATACCAGAATTATATGCTTGGATAGAAAGAGACTCTTAATTTATGAGTAGTAATCATTTATGGAGACTTACTGCGTTTCATGCACTATTCAGCCGCTTTACTGGAGGCTTCTGTATACTGTATGTAGACCTACTTTTCTCTAACCATTACTATAGGTGGTTCCATACTTCCCCAGTTTTCTTCTCTGGGGATGAAGACTAATCATACCATGTAGCTGATCATTCCTGGCGACCATTTGTACCCTCTCACCACGATGGTCGATTTCGTTGGTATTGAGTGTTTCCTCCTTGCCTCCTCGCCTTTGGGGGGAGGGCTCTGTGTGCTTTGAGCTGGAAGGCTGCAGGGGTCCGAGTCCTGTGAGCCAGAGCAGGGCTCCGGTGGGGGCCGTGTCCTCCCTCTCCTGCCATGGGGTGGGGTCCCGGGCTCCAGCATCCCAGTGAAACCAGCTGCCTGTCCCCAGAGCTTGCCGGGCTGCGGTACCCAGTGAGCCCTGGCCATACTCCCTGGCCTGTGCTCTTTACACCCACCCAGGGCTGCTGCCCCTGGGGCTGGGTGTGCTTCCATCTCTGTCCCAGGCTAAGAGCAGCAGGAACAGAGGGTCCCACCACCCTTTTGCCACCTTCAGGAGGGTTGAGGGAGCTCCAGGTAAAGCACCCAAGATCGAACTCTGTGGCTGTGCCTGGTGTCTTCTCTGTCACCGCCCTCCCCTCCTTTCCTTCCCTCCTCATGACGCAGCAGCCACTCGGAAGCACTCCGAAGGTGTCCGTCCAGTAACACCATGCTTCTGACCCTCGTCTGACTGTCATCCCATCACTGGGGTTGCTAGTAATCAGACCGGGCCCAAGTCTCTGGCCCTGAGAGAGCATAGACCCGACCCCAGTGTTTGACGCAGTTTCAGCATTTTTCTTAAGACTTTTCAGTCTTACATGACTACTTGTGTTCATCAAACTCAGAAACAAAATACATTCCATCGTTGCCTGCCTTCCTTATTTTGGCAAATGACTTTTTAGTTCAAACAAAACAAAACCAGCGGCCACCTGAAATAAGACCAGGTACCTAAATTAGAATTTGTAAGAGGGAGACAAGCAGAGTGACTCAGTGATCCAGGGCAGCCGGGTTTCAGTCCCAACTTGGACTTGCATCTGTGCGCCCATCCCAGGTCTGTCAGCTGCCAAGGGCACCGAAAGGAGGGCCGAGGGGGTCTGGGGGCGAAGATCTCCGCCCTGGGCGTGGTAGTCTCCCTCCCTCAGGAGCAGCGTGGTGCCCAACAGCACACCCTCCCGTGAGACTGCTTCCTTAGTAGGAATGTGGTCAGTATGTAAAGTCTACACTGTAACAGTGAGGTCTTTGGGTGTAATGTTTATAGTTCTGGCAATGCTAAGAGTTACATTTTTACAGGGCCCTTACCAGGTGCCAGTGGGAGTGACTCTTGAAATGAAGGAGTCCTGACTTGCTAGACGTCTCCCTTCCTCCTCTGGAGAGTGTAGGAACGTGTGTGCACGCGTGTGCATGCATGCATGTTCCATGTCCCGGCTCCTTACCGGAGTATTTCTGATGTTCGCGGCAGCTGGCGTTTTATCGCATCTGAACGCTCACTGGCGGCTTGGACAGAGTGCTAACTCTCAGGAAAGGTGTTTCCTTGTGGGGGTTTTAATCATGTAGAAGCATTTTTGTGAAGAAGCAGAAACATTCAGGAAAACCATCATAATTTTAGAGCACTAAAGGATTCTTGATTTTAACTGTGGAGATGTTGATAATGTGTTATGGAAGGAAGTTGCTTTGTGCAGCATTACAAGGGTGCGTTTCCCACGGGGGAGCCTGGGTTCAGTGTGGTGAGTACGGCCCAGAGGTGAGACCAGCCCCAGGTGCGGAGCCACGAGAACCTGGGAGATGGGGCAGGGTGTGCAGCCTCGGGGGTTTACACGGCACGGGTCCCCTTCTGCTGGCTTTTTCCCAGTAAATGCAGTCAATTCATTTTCTTACACAGTTTTCTTTTTTTTAAGCTTATTATATTGTAAGAATACAGTATATAATCCATAAAAATACAAACTATGTTTTTTAAATTAATTATTCATTTGAGGGCGGGGAAGAGAGAGAGGGAGAGAAACAGTGCGTGAGAGAAACATTGATTGGTTGCCTTTTTCATGCCCCCCAACTAGGGACCTGGCCCTCGACCCAGGCATGCCCTGACTGGGAATCGAACTGGTGACCTTCTGGTTTGCAGGACGATGCCCAACCCACTGAGCTACACTGGTCAGGGTCAAACTGTGTATTAACCAGCTGTTTATGTTGTCAGTATAGCTTCTGGTCACCAGTGGGCTATTAGTCGTTATGTTTTGTGGTAGACAAAAGTAAACACCATGCAGCCATTTAACAAGAACAGTTACGCTTGGCAGTGAAGAGATGCTGATCGTTGTAAAAGCAACAGCCAGCCGAGTGAGATGGCACTGGTTTTATTATTTAAAAACTCAAGATACAACCTCTCATCAGGTGGACAGAGAGATGTAGGCTTCCACAGGGCACATGTATGAAGACGCAGGTGGTCAGTTAGGAATCTGGGAGCGCGGTCCTGAACTTGGGGATGTGGTGCGGTTGTCTGGGGTGGCCCTTCGAGAGGGAGCTCACGACCTTAGGGGTGTTTCCAGTGTTGTCAGCTCAGCAGAGACAAGTGGCCCCGGCGAGGCTGGGGGTGAGGGTCGTCCTCCCCGAGGGTCCGAGTGGAGGCTGGGAAGGGTGCGTGCCTTCGAAACAGGGCCCTGTGGGAGTGAGAGCCTCTCTGGGTGGGGGACAGGCGAGGGCGGCAGAGACTGGGCGCTGCGGGACCGCCACCGGAGGCCAGGCGCCAGCAGGTTCTGCAGACGGTGGGTGGGCAGCCCGCTGCACCGCCCCTGGGTAAGATGGCGCTGTCTCCTGAACCTGACTGTGCGCCGCAGGACACGGTGCGCAGACTGTTGGGGAGTGGTGGAGAGAGGCAGCGCGGCGAGCACTCGTAGTGCCCCTCGGCCCCTTCTCCTCCCTGCACGTTCTCCTTGGACACCTGCTCCGCTGACCTGGGTTTCCACCCTGGACTGAGTGATGCCCTGTAACAGCCACGGTGCTAAGTGGTGCATCTTTATTATCTCATCTTTATGAATCTCGAGATCAGTGTTACCACCCCACTGTATGGTTCAGGGTGCAGAGGGTCAGCGGACTTAAACGTTGTGCAGGGTCCCCTGTGTGCTGTAGGCCAGAGGCAGGGTCTGATCTCAGGGCCCGGGGGGCTGCAAAGCTTCCTCCATGCAGTGCCAGCCCAGTCGCGCCGTGTCTCGGGTTCCACACTCCTCAGGGACACGCAGCAGGTTGCTGGTTCTGCCCCAAAGACGCACTTTGAGGAGATGGAACGGGTTTGCTCTGACAACAGTGCCCAGTGGCTCGGGGTGTCACACACGCTGCTCCATCTGGGACCCTGCTTGCCCGCCCCTGCCTGGGCTCTGCAGGCCTGATTTTCCAGCCAGTCCCATCCGGCTCTCTTTGACACCCGCCCCTTGTCTTGTACGGTCCCTGTGGCCATCCTGCCGAACAGGTGTCTGCAGGGCAGTGAGAATCTGGAGGAAGTTCGATGGTTTTGGTGCAGCTTCCTGAGAGCCTGCGGCAGTCGGCGCTCCGCCTTTTCCGCTGCTGCAGACCTTTTGTACCCGTGCAGCACTTTCTCCCCCTTCCTGTGTCTCTTCTTCCTCCCTGCCCACCGTCTGCCGCTGGTCTGGACTCTGAGCCCACAGGCCAGTTTAAGCATTCTGTTCCCAGCCTTCTTCAGAACCTTCTGGAAGCTTCTGCATGTTGTGTCCACCTGCCGCCTTTGCACGTGCACCTGACACTTGCACCATGGTTTACCCCCTCCTGCCTGTTGCTTGGCCAGGCCCAGATGCCGTTTGTCTGGGGTGCCTGGTGCTCACAGGTGGTGTCACAACGTGGGCCTTCAGTCTGGCAGGGAACTGAACCACCCTGACCTGCCCTGTGCATCCTGTGGAGGCAGGTGGCCCGCAGCTGCTCTGCTGCTGACGCGGCGCCCGGCCCCAGCCCTGTGGCACTGGCCAGTGGGGTGAGGTGGCATGTTGGGGAGTGATCGTTTCTTGAACCCTGAGCCTGGGGTGGTCCCCAGCCAAGAGTGGCAGAGATGTACGTAATGCCCTGTGCTGACATTGACCCTGAAACCCTGCTAACAGTCCATCAGGTGGGATAGCTCATGCTGCCCCATGCCACGCAGGAGGAAGCCATGGCAGCTGGTGGGTGCCGGTGTGAGTTTCCCAGAGCGGGTTCCTGGCAGCAGGGAGGGGAGCCCACCACTTTCATCCAGAACCCACTCCTGCATGTGAGCACCTTCGGCCTTTTCCTGGGCGGCGGCCAGGCCAGTGCAGGCTCCCTCCTCCAGCCCCAGGAGCACCTGCGCCCTGCACCTGCAGGGGCACCAGGCCTGCGGGAGAGGAGGGTTTTGCTGGGGCTTGCGGTACGAAGGCAGGTCCCAGGCTCGGTGGGCAGGTGGGCGGGTGGGCGGGCTTCTGTGGACTGGGCCCGGAGGGCAGGGGAGGCTCCACGGTGAGGGCTTTCTGGGCCGAAGCGCTGTCGCGTGGGACTCCCGGTCTGGGACGAGTCTGAGCCCTTTCAGAATAACTAAGGTTCCTTTAAAGATGTGTTCAGTGTCAAAGTTTAGAATTTTCACTTGCTTAGGCCGTTCTTTCTCCCAGCGAGTTAAAGTTATTCTTAGAGAGTTGCCATTCAAGGTCAGCACTACACGGAACAAAACGGAGCCTCGGGTTTGCGGCCCCGCGAGTGCACGGCGGTTCCCTATCCTGTGCTTGTTGCTGTGACTCGGTTCGGGGGGCCCTTGCTCTTTTTTGCTGCCCCCTGCACCCACCTTGGGGAGCAGAAACAGGCATCTTCTCCAGGGGCTCAGCCCCATCACATCTGAGCTGACTGCCGTCCATGTAGTAGGTGTAGTTTGCAGTGGCGGATTTGTCGTGTCTTCACCTCATGACCCTCTTCTAGGTCGTCTTACGACGTCACCTGGAATTTCTTCGGAGCGGTTCAGTGTGTCCCTTAAGGTGCCCCCTGGCTGGCCCGTGGGGTGGGGGCTTTGGGAGCCGAGACCCTTAGCCTGCTCTCTCTGCCAGTGTTATTGGGTCTCGGCGTGGCCTAGCTGTGGCTCCGGGAGGGGCCTGCCCTGCCCTGGGGCTCCGCTGTATTTGCCTCACTTAATCCTCCCGGGGCCCCCAGGGAGAGCTGCCGTCCTCACATCTCAGTCCAGAAAACTGCCGCTCAGAGACCGTCCTCGGGTGCTCGAGTCAGGCAGGGCAGGCTCTGGTGGCTGTCACCTTCGCGCCGGCTGCCCCACGCGTGTGCGCTGCCCAGGCCTGTCTGCAGCTCCTTGGGGCCAGCGGCTGCTCTGGGTGGCTCGTGGGTCGTTTTTCTTCCTGCTGCTTCAGCAGTGGCTGGGGCCTGCCAGCTACCTGGTTGTCCAGCTTGCCCTGCTTCTAACAAGCCACTGGGGACACAGTGGCCGTGCCATGGAAGGGCCAGAGGGACTGCTGTGGGGGCCACTCAGGAGACGTGAGGGTTTTCATCACAGTCTCATATTAACATGTTTTTAGACGTCTTCTTCTGACGTATGCATTACTGTCTTTAGATGTTAGGCAAATACATTTATCCTTCCTCTCACCTGGCCCTTGTTGGCCTGGCCAGCAGGAATCTGCAGGTGGCTGGCATCGGATCCCACGGGCCGTCTGAGGGAATGCGACCGTCTCAGAGACCATCAGAGTTGGGGGCCGCGGCCTGTCACGGGTATTCCTCCCTCCGCGGGCTCAGAAGGCACACGGTCGGTGCAGCCCTGCCTCTGGGCCCCGCGTCACACACTGACCCAGCAGCCACCTCTGAGCTGGGGCCCCAGGGTGTCGGGGCCCTGGGTTGCCGTGGCTTTTCCAGCCCTTTCTCTGTGCTTGGGCATTGAGCTTCGTTCACTTCGTAGGGAAGTCGGTTAACGGTTCACGATCCTCAGGTGGGACAGCCCCACAGTGGGAAGCCCTGAGGACTGAGGCAGAGGCTTTCGGCTGTGCTGGGAGTGTGCGGGGAAAACCGTGTCGAAGTGAGGACGCAACACGCGAGAGCTTTGTGCCGAGGGGAAGCCTGGGGCTGAGGTGTAAATGTCACTACGGCGCTGCTCTTTGACAGCTAAAGCAATTTTAAGTGACGCTATTTCAGGCAATTATAGATACTTGGAAATCAATCATATTTAAGAAACACTGTTTTTTATTATTTCAAGGTGTTCCTCCAGATCCCCAGGCACTTGCCAGATGCATGGGGCCTCAGAGTGTATTTCCAGCCAGGGCCCTGCCCCTCAACTCTGGACCAGGTGATCGGCCTCCCACGAGACATCCCTCTTGGACGGCGCTGGGCTTCCTCCTTGAGCGTGTCCCAGACTGGCGCTGGCCTTTGGAGCAGCTCAGTGTGCCCAGGCCCCGCACTGGGGTGGTTTCTCTGACTCCCTGTCCACTGCACGTGGACACGCATTGGCTCCGATCACAAGTACATGTCTAGAATTTGCCCGGACCTCTTGCTACCCCTTGGTCCAAGCCACTATCATCTTTGCCTGGATTATTGCAAAAGACAGGGATCGCACCCCCATTCTCTCCCTCCCCTCCTTTCCCTTCCCCCTCATGGAGGAATCCGCTGCAGCCTGAGACCAACACGCCTCTCCCACTCTTGAGACCCGCAGTGCTTCCTCCTCCCTGGGGTACAAGCTGGGCTCTCAGGGCCCAAGAGGCCCTCACCCTCACCGAGCCCTCGGCCCCACCTGGCCCGGTATTTCCCCGGCTGAGAACAGGCCCCACAGGCTCATGGCCCAGGTGTCGGGCGCCCCTCTGTGGCTTGCAGCTCCCCATTCCTGGCCACGCGCAGCCTCTTACCCTCTTACAAGTCCATTCCTGAGCTGCCCACAGGTGAGGTGCGGGTCCCCTGCCGACCTCCGAGCTCTTCCTTCCCTGTTACTTCTCCTGCCACTCGTCCCTGTTTAAGATGCTCTTACTCTCCTTGGTGGTCTTGTCTGCCTCCCCACTGGGCTCCATGCGGGACTAGGCAGGGACCTGGCTGGGTTTGTCACCAAGCCCTGCAGTGCCTCCTAGGCAGCGGGGGCCCCGCTGCAGCCCCAGGCCCCTGTGTGTGGCTTTCTGTCACCCGTCCTGTGGAGCAGCTGCAGGCCTGGGGACAGCCCCCTGAAGGCACCGCAGTCTGACTTCCCATGGCCCCGCCGAGCCTTCCCCTGCTGCCCCGAGGCTCGTGTCAGCCCGCCTGGGCACTCGGGGAGGGCACTGTGGACAGGCAGGAGTCCTCCCCAGGAGCAAGGCCTTTCCACTCAGGGCTTTTCAGATTTGGGGTGAATTTTGTCTTCTCTCTCCTGGCATCTAAGTTACAGATTTTCCAAAACCAATAGTGTGCGAGAAATTTTCAAGCAGTGCTGTGAGGAGGGCAGTGAAAGGGTGGGTTCAGCTGTCCCAGAGCGCTCCAGCACAGTGTCCACAGAGGCTGGCGAGCTCGTTCTGCTCAGTCACACCCGACTTCACGTTTTTAACTGAGACGATGCTGAGATTTTTACATTATTCGTGCTTTGGTTAGACCAAGTTTGAACAATTTATACTTATTCGAAATGAGATTTTGGATGGATATATAGTTTGCACTTGACTATAACTTGAGTATGTTTTAGTATTACGTAGGTTTTTTCCATAATAACAAATTATTATTTCTCCAGATATTTAGTATAGTATCACAGACTTTCAGTGATAATCTAAGTGTGTTATATTAGTAAAATCTCCCTTTCCTATGTACTTTTGTTTGTTATCCTACACAATGGCATATTTTTGTTTCAATTCCTAAAACTTAAACGTTTTAATTAATAATATATATTCTTTTAAAAACTGCACTGCGGTTTCTAAGCTCAGGTCTCTTAAATTATACTTGGTCATGTAAATAAGCTGTGCTTTGCAACTTTGGGTTCTTAACCTTTGCTCTTCACTATTAGCTTTATGTTTTTTTAATTATAGAAATAGAGGACAGCAGGAAAGTTATGACTCACGTGGCCCATTGTTATTACTTTTTTCTTTTTTAAGGAAATGAAAAACGTTAGTTGTTTCATCCAAATCAAGCAGAGAGACACATGGAACATTCCACACTGTTCCTTTGGCCGAGCTTTTAAGATCGTAACAGTTTGATTTGTCATTCATAATAATTAGTTTTCCATTTTAGTGATTGATGGTGTGATTAGTCATTTATAGTTGTGAAGCATGTATTGCCTGTAGTTATTACATGTTATGGAGAAGAGAATACAACTTATTTTCAGTATAGAGAAATGATTATTTGAATAATGAAGTCATAGTCATTTAAAAAATATGAACATATTTATTTTAGCCACAAAACTGAGGTTCCATGATCCTGTATGAAAATAACCAAAGTTGACGGTGTGGGTCGCAGTTTCAGAAATTGCCCTGGTCCTGGCTTGTGACGCTGCCCCTCCCAGATGGCCGCGCTGCAGTCCTGCGCAGCCTGTCGTGCACACACGTCCAGACACATTCCGTGTTCAATGTTAAGAATCTTACAACACGCCATTTGATTTGTAGTCCTTCATACCATAGCATGCTAATTAAAATCATATTTTTGCACATGTCCTGCCTTTCATGTACATATGCAAATAGATGCTGTTGCCTCTCAGCTATTAGTAATTAACTTTATGAAGGACAGCTGTAATACATAATTAACAAAAATGTTTGCGAGCCCTTTTACACTGCAAGTCACAATAGTAAATTTTTATTGTATTTTATTTTTTGCTTATGAAGAGAGCCATTTGAGTCTGTCACTCCTGAAGGAGATATAAATTGTTTAAAGAAATCACACAACAGAATTAAATCGGTGTTGCCCCACAGTCTCTAGAAGGATGGTGGACGTTCCGGGAACCGGTTGCAGATGCCTGTCCCTGCCGCACCCAGGTCCACAAAACCGAGTTTAGTGAGCTGATCTGTGTGCAGAGTAAGGGAGCTCGTCAGCTAATACTTCCTCTTTCATCTCCCGGGGCCTTCCCGGCACCTTGGTGCCTTGTTTCTGCAGGGTGCAGTGAACGTCATATCGCTGTTGAGCGGCGCAGCCTCAGATTATTACTGTTTTTAAGAGAAGGTCATGAAGGCCATGTTCCTTTTGTCTTTTATGGTCCCTTAAATATTCAATAAAATGACATTTTCTGAAGTCATCTCGTGACTGAAGCGTGGGAGCACCCAGTGAATGTCATTGCATGGAGATAGTGGTTTCTCGAGGCTTCTTAACTGACAGCATGGACGATGGCTGCAGAACCGAAGCCGGCGTTCGGTCCTGTGGGCGTGCTTGACGGAGAGGGCGGGTGTGTCCGCGCACGTGCCCCCTCCCTCTGGTCTCCGAGCACCCGTGTGTCTCACCTGCACGCAAGCCTCTGGTCTGGCAGGGGCGCCGTTGTGACTTGCATTTTTATGTGACATCTATACATACATGCCCGTTTTTAAATACTTTTTGTAATTCTAGCAGAGAGTCGAGATTTAGTTGTATAATTACTTTTTTTTTTTTTTAGGGTTGCTTTTGTAATGAAGAAGCACTTAAATACTCACCTACTGGGCAAACATGGAGTTGGCACACCAAAAGAAAGGTAATTCTCATTCATTTTTAAAAGTTTAACAGCCTGTTTGCGTGTCAGGGTTGGTTTCCGAAGGCGACTTCTGGAATTTTTCTGAGTCGGTCCAGACGACTTGCGTCCGTGGGGCTCACAGTTGCTGAGCGTCACAGTTTATGCCGCTCTCCCACCCACATTCACTGTCATGGTGAGATCTGAGAGGGCCAGAGGGACTTGAGTGAATTTGTAAAACGACCTTGAAACAGTAGAAGAGTTAAATTAGAGGGGCCAGCCTCTGCAGAGACATTCACTTGAGCTAAAATAAATACGTAAGACTAAGCTTTGTCTAGTTTCTCCTGCATTTTAATTTTGAGGTTCTAAAATAGCGTTTTTAAATTCTTATTGTAGAATTAAACATTGCCGATATTAAGAATACATCTTTGTCGTCCTCAAAATGATACTAGAGTTGCCATGTCATGAGCAATAATACTGCAATTACTGTGTCACCGACTGCCAGGATTTCTCCGCTGTTGCTACTGGGATCATAATTAGCTTCATCACAGAGTTAATCATATTAGGAGAACTGAAGTACAGTACTGTCAGCTGCCAGGTGAGCAGGGCTACTTCTGAAGTTTTAACTGAAGTTAAAACATGCGGCTCGCTCAGACCTAGTGCAGGTCCACTCCCTTCCTGGGAAGACGGGCCCTCAGCTTTCCCTGAAACCCTCCAAGATGGTCTCAGAAATTCTAGACTCCCCTGGAACTTGCTTGTTTTAGTATTGTTTTAAAATGTCAATAATCCTGCAACTTCTGCCATGCTATAGCCAGGGACCTCCTCTGCCCTGTTCTAAGTGTTTCATTGTCCTTGTAAACAGTTTAAGAAGCACTTAAAAGTGTTTGCAGCATGTTTGTGGAATTTGACTCGACTTTTCTGTTGGAGGCACGTTGTTTTCTCCAGCGTTTCAGTTTGGACGTGGCCTCCGCGCCGCAATTCCGGGGCGTCGCGGCTGCGCGCTTTCTGCCTCTGGTTTCTCGTCCTTCTCCTTGTCCCATTGTACTCACTTTGAACCAGGACGCATGTGTCCGTCATGTCCTGAATGCATTACTCTTGAAATTTCAAAAATTTTATATTATTTGAATTCTAATTTGTGGCCTGTTATGTTTCCTGAGTTCAAAGTTATGTTTCATAGGGTCTAAGAAAGTGGAAACAAAACATTTTTAATTACAAGATTCTCATTGCTTTCACATGTATTGTTTCAATTAATTATTCTGTGACCTTGCTAGCAGAGTATTATTATTCTAATTTTATAGGTCTAAGGACTATACAGTTTTTTTCAAGATCTCATAATAAATGTTAGAATTGTTACTTTTCTAACACTATTTCCAGTGCTCTTTCTTCTACTAATTATCTCACATGGAGAATCTTTACATATAGGTACCTAAAGTGTTTTATTCATTAATGAATTTGAATGAAAACAATCTAGATCAGATAATTAATGAAAAGAACATTTTTCTTCTCTACTATAACTGTTACACATTTTGAAGTCAAAGGTATCATTTAACATTTCATACACATGTTTACCCTCCGGGCACCTTGGAAGTAGCAGTACCCAGTGTTTGTGGTCGGAATGTGGATGTGTCCTTTCCCAAGCAACCGGGAGCCCTCTCTCCCGCTTCCCGATTCAGACCCTGAGGCACAAAGGGAGTCTCCAAAGAGGCGGGAGAAAGGCGGCCTGCCTCTCTCCCCTTGTAGATATGGTAAGCCTTTTTGGCATCATTAGCCCAGTTTTCTCCCAAAATTGGGAAATGACCATCAAGTGGGAAATTTACACTCCATCTTCGGGGTGATTACCTTCTGAGTAGTCTGAGTTTGTCTAAACTAAACAATTTGATTGAACTGGTTACCCCCTAAAAGCCATGAACTTCAGGACACTTGTCTATGATGCCAGTTTACAGGGCCTTCCCTCTCCTGCCAGGACCTCCACGGCGGCGGCAGCATTACTTCCCAGTGGGTGTCCAGGGCCGGAGAAGACTGGGGTTTACGTGGCAAAACCCAGCCCAGCGAATGCCAGCAGGCTCCTTTCTTCCAGAGGGACTGACGCCTTTTCATGGTCTTAGGAAACAAAGAAACTCTTTATTAGCATATGGAACCATCACTTTAGGAATAACTGTTTTCTAAATTAAGTTACACATTTTTTTCTTACCTATTTAAAACATTAATGTCTTGGCTATAATTTTGCAAGCTTGCTATATTTTAATTTCTTCAGGACAGTATAATCAGTTTATTTTTTATGTTTTGAATTTGATTCTCGCCTTTTATGCATTGCATATTATAGCAAATAGTAATAGAAGTTAGCTAAATAGGCTGTGACAATTAAATTAATAATGCATTTTGTTTGCAAGTATTTAGGCTTTGTGCTTTGACTGATATATGCAAAAATGATAATTTATTATAAATCAGTTCTTATACTTACACTATTTTTTAATGAACCAATAAATTTTGTGAGCATGACTGTGATTAGCAAGAGAAAACTAAATTTTAAATACATTTTTTAACTCCATGAGCAGCTGAAGTGATGGCTTGTATAAGAATATACTTTTATGTTCCTTAATTTGCATGAACTTATTTCAAGGTAGTGCACTGACATATTTCTGAAAGCTTGTACACTTGAATGTAAATAACTAAATATAGCCAAGTTCAATTCACATTTTAAAATAATAAACTGCACTTAATTTGCAAGTTCACTCTGAAGTATTCCCTATTTTAAGTAAGTAATCCTCCTTGTAATGCAGTAATCAAGATGTCCTCGTGACTGTGGATTCATTAAATGCAATCTGGACAAGGAGCCTCCCACGCCCATTACAGTGGAAAGGGCCAGAGGAAGTGCGAGGTGTCTGGTGGATGCCGGTGCGCCACACACAGGGGAGCCCTGGCGGGTGTGGGTGTGGTTCAGCGCTGGGGCAGCAGCTGGCTTTGAGTGACAGGAGGAGGAGGAGGGGAAAGGAGCGCCAGTGCCCCAGATCTGATCCCTGTGGCACAGCTGCATGGGCGGCACCCAGGGGTGGGGCTGATGTGCTCCCCCAGCCCCTGGGCCCAGGCAAGAGTGGTATTCCTCCTTGTGGCCGCATGTGCAGATCAAAGCCTCTGTGCTTCTGCCGCGAGGCAGTGCCTGGAGGAGCCTCTGAAGGCCTCGTGTCTCGGGTCGTCATGGCGTGGGGTGGCCTCGGCCCCTGGGTGGGTGCAGGGCTGGTCGGCACTTTCGTCTGGGGGCGCGTGTGTCCCCCGGGCCCCCTTCAGGTGACCGAGCCCTGATGCCCACACATCAGACGCCCGGACCAGTAGTGGTGGGTCATCTCTCCCCGTCAGGACCTGGAGGCTCAGCGAGCAGCACCGCGTCCTGCACCGCGCGCTGCGGACCGACCTCAGCTCGTCTGACGCTGCCCTGGGCTCCCAGCTCTGAGGGCGCGGGAGGCCCTGGGCATCGCTCTGGTCTCCTTTTCTGTCTCTTTCTTCAAACTTCTCTATTTATTGTATGGCAGTATCACCATTGCTTGCTGTTTTTCAGTTTAGGTGCAAGCCTCACTCTTTTTCTTAAAACAGGAAAACCCGAAAGCATGTTTACAGGTGCACGCACAGCGGTTGTTGAAGGGTTGCCGGCCACACTTGAGCTGTTGAGAAACTTAGGCTACTTTTCAGTGAGAGAACAATGCGCAGGATGGAGACTCTGGGTTCAGAAGAGGCTGTGTTCCTGGCGTGATGTTAACTCCTGCTGTTGTTGCTTCACTGTCCGTTTTAAGGAAGTGATTGGCCTTTGGCTACGTTGTTACTACTCCATGTATTTTTTTTATTAAGGGATCAGTAGTTTTCCTCAGTGTTTATTCTGTGCGCACGGCTGCGAGGCGAATACTGTTGCTACTTGTTGCTACTTGACCTCACGGACGCGCTGAGGTGCGCCGTTCGGGTTGCCCGCCCCTCCTGCCATCTCGTAAGGGCTCCTCCATAAAGCTTGTCATCACTTCCCGTTCCCCGGCTTCTGGCGCCTGCGTATTGGACTCTGAGTGTTGCCCATCTTCTTTTCCTTCCGTGAGGGTCAAATTTGGGATGTTTTTAGGATATAGTCTGCTTCAAAAAATATTTACACAAGCAGTAACTCCGCTGAACCAAAACGGGACACACATATCAGTTCTTTTCTTGTAGATGGCTTTATTAGTGTTTTCATTATGCTTTCCAGAGGGTGTGTTTATTGAGTTTGGAGAGGGAAAGTGAGAGGGAGGGAGGGAGGGACATCACTATCTGGCCTTGGGGGCACAGAGGTGTGTGGGCTGTGTGTGCTCCAGTCCTCGTGTCCAGGCGTGACCTGGGCCCTGAGCTCAGGGTGTGCTGTGAAGCGAGGAACTGAGACCCCCGACTGTGCACGTTTAGGAAGGGGTCTCCAGTGGGGTGTCTCGTCAGGTGGCGTGTGGGGCGGCGAGCGTGAGCCTGCGACCTGGGGCGGAGTCAGGCTGGGAAGGGCCCTTCGGCCACAGGGTGGCTTTGGCTCCGCACCTGGGGGAGCCAGGACAACAGGGAAGGCTTCCGGAGTCCCACCTCTGTCAGCACAGGCTTCAGACACGGGGGTGGGGGCAGGTGGCATGGTCACACCCGCGTTCCTCCGGTTCCCTCTCTTCTTCCTGGCCGCCCGCCTCGCCCATCCATTGTGTCCCCTCCGGACAGGTCTGGGCCCCTGAGTCCTGTCAGAGACCCGCTGCTGGGAGGCGCCGCCTGGCCCAGGCATCTGCTTCTGTCAGGTGCAATCTCTTCCCGGGCCCCCGTCCCCACGCTTGCTCCTCCACGGCTTGTCCTGCCTCTTCCTCGGGCCTTCGGGCTGTGCTCCATCTGTGCTGGCCATCAGGTCAGGCCGGGCGTGTGCACCCCTGGCCCGGCCCGGCCCACCACCCCGACTTCTCCCCCAGGCCGCCGTGTGGCTGGTTCCGCCTCTGGCCGCTGTCGCCTCCCATCAGAGACCCCGCAGGGCTGTGGCCGCGCTGCGCCCCTGCCCCCCTGCCCTCTCTGCGGTGCCGGCGGGCCGAGTCGCTACAACAGAGACGCGTGCCATCGTGCCGATGCTCTTCATTAAAACGACGTCGCACCCACGGCCTTCTTTCATTCTTGAGTAAAAATAGATAAAATTGAGCTTTGTGGAGACAGTGGGCCATTCTTTTTCTAGGATGTATGTTGCCATTGCTCTTGCATGTAAAAATACATTGTTGTTTTATGCGAGAAATCAATTCTTAAGGGATTGTTTTTTGCTACCATTTAGTCTAGTAATTCAAATCAGATCTTTTCACTTTTTAAAAAGTCAATGAATAAGTGATCCCAAATATGATGGACCAGATGTGGTAAATGTTCAAAGTATAAGTGTTTTTCTCTGGCAGGCATCTAGAATATTTTTGGCTGTTCTGTTCTCTTCTTTTACCTAAATTACTTTTAGAATGCTGGGGCTTATACATCTGGACTCGGACTAAAATATGCCTTAAGCTCTTGTCTTTAGTTCTTCGTCAGCGCCAGAATTAAAGAGAACAAAAGCCTGTATGTTCGCTGCAGCCTTCAATTACGGTTAATTACCAACTTTGCACAGTTTTCATTGTGCACGCTGACTTTTTGTGAGCGGTTCTTTATATTCACGATGTCTCGGTCCAAGATTAAAATTTTTCCTGAGGAATTTTCAGGAAACTTACAGCTCTTCTGAAATAATTTTTATAAAGTTGGAGCAAAGCAATTTGATCATCCATTTTAATAGAAGAGAAACAAGATGCTTACATTTCATTATCTACAGCGCTCTAATAGGAAAAATCAAGCATTTTCGTAGGTTATTCTCTAAGGTATTTTCCTCCCGTGTTTTGGTCCCAGGGTCACTTGCGTAAGCACTTGGGAGCTGAAAATACGGGCCCCAATGTGGTGTTCCTCTTGTCCTCAGCACCCACGGGAGAGGGCGGGCAGGCGGTGACATACTGCGGGGGACACATGGATCTCATGTTGATCTCAGGACAAAAGGACTGTCTTACATGCAGCTACTTCCTTGCTCCTTTCTCAAGAGTCAGGACACAGATTTATGTTTCCTGAGATGTTAGAGCCTCTGAAGACCGAATCAGATGAAATCGACACTGAGGCTAAAGACAGTCACCCAGTGGCAATTTTGTGAGAGCCAACCTGATCCCGCCAGGACCGTTTCTAGCACAAGATGTTAAACTAGAGCTCCGCCTCCAGGGCAGCGGCCGTGTCCATGGAGTTCTGGGGTGGTGTGTTTCTTTCTTGTGGTGTGGACAGTGATTTCCTGGAAACTGCGCCTATGTGGTTAGTCGTCGGGCAGGGCGAAACGCAGTGTCTCCCTCTCCTGTGTCTCCCCTCGGTGTCCTGCTGGGAGCCACGCCTCCCGGCTGCCAGGCGGGGGTCAGTGTGCGCCTCCTCCCCAGGCCCCACGTTTGCCCCATCGTGCCAGCCGCTGCCAGACCCTCAGTCTGGACCACCGCCTCCTGCCGCAGGAGGCCCGTGCGCTGCTCTGCACGTCGGTGCTGTCTTCCTCGGGACAAGGCCGTGCCCGCCTCCACAGCCACCGCTGGTGGGCGAGGGCCGAGACTTTCCTCCTCCTCCTCAGCCTTGCAGAGGGCGACCCACAGGCAGCCGGCCGTCCGGGATTTAGGACAGTGAAGTCTGCACTGGGGTGTTTTCTAGATGGATTTTTTCCTTAGCTGACCTAACAGATGACTTATGGCCACACGGTGGAAGAGGTGCCGCCAGGGAGCAAAGCTTGCTGCCCTGTCCACGTCCCGCTCCGAGTGCGGGCCCTGTGCCCTGAGCAGGCCCTTTCCTGTTTCTCGGTGGCGTGCTGAGGCCCCGAGGTCATGGCTATGCAGATATAAAGAATGACACTGTGCACACACAGGCCGCGTTTTATAGTTTAACCAGTGCTTGTTTTTAGGTAAAAACATTCCAGTTGTCAGGCGCTGAGGTCTGCGTAATACCTGTGCCCCTTTTCACGCTGATCTGGCAGAGCAAAGAATTATGGAAAAAGCAGTTTCCGTAGACCTTAGAAGTTTTTGTTGGACCCCCTCTGTCTTTGAGGTTGACTCTGCATGATCGTCTCCTCACTCCCACTCACAGAGCATCGTGGCGTTCATTCTGTCTCTGCGTCTCGTGTTCGTGACCGTGCAACACGGACGTGCCGTGGCAGCCAGGAAGTGGCAGACTGATGGCTGGATTTCAGGTCTTGGAAAATCTGTGCCTTTGCCTTTATTGCTTATATGATAATCAGATTTTTAAGATGAGGAGAAATTTAACAAGGGAACCAGCCTAATATTATTTATGTTGTTGGTACTTACAGTAATTGCATCATATGAACATATTTCAAAGTTTCGATGAATTTTTGAGTCCTCTCTTTAATTAAACAGAAGGAGAAAACCCAGCACAGAACACCACCATGTAAAGCCAGTGAAATCTCAAGTGCTCCATCCGAGTTCGGAGGCGGGCCCTGAAGACCCACACAGCAGCGGGGTGCCCGCACTGCGCCCCCCAGAAGCACGGCTCCTCATCAGGCCACAGAAGAGCCCTTGTCCCCGGAGCTGTGTGACTTGTGCGATTTAACATTCACGAAGTTGCTGAAACTCTGGGCTTTCTGGCTTGGATCAGACGTGCTGAGAGGCCACTGTCGGGCTCGTGCCTGAGCTGGTGACGGGACCCCACCTTGGAGTCTCAGGACAGCATCGCTGGCCGCACCACGCCCGACAGCAGTGTCCAGTGCCTCTGACGAAGTGTTTAAGTCAGAGCAGTTTAGTCAGACAGACCCAACTGTTGGAGGGGACGAAAACAGAGAATGAACAAAAAGCCAAAAGATCTAATCGTTCTTAGCTGGAAACACGAAATTGGGATAAATCGAAGTCTGGAACGTAGATTCACAGACATTCATTTTATGGTTGGATGGGTAAATGAAGAAGATGGGGGTCTCGGCTGGACCAGCGGCAACCAGAGGTGACTTTCTACCCAGCCGTGTGCCTGGAGGTCTGCGGCCCGAGGCCGGGCATCCAGCGTTTAAATGGCCGCCCTCGTGGAGACGGAGACAAGCCGGCGCGTGGTACTGAGAGCCAGGTCTCTGGCTGGGACACGGAGGATGCCCTGCAGTGGGGAGAAGGCGGCCCCGCGCACCACGGCGTGGGCCACGCGTGACGGGGCACAGCTGACCCGGGTGGCAGCGTCACTTGTCAGGAAGCCGTGCATCCTTAAGCAGCTGTCGGCACCAACAGTGGGGACCCGTTAGTGCACGTGGCTGTTGCACACATTTTAATTGTGAGGAGAGTTTGCCTTGGAAACTTCAGGAAGTGTTTTCCTCTGCACAGAGCGAAGCGGATCGCGGAGGGGGTCTCCACTGCCCACGTTGTTGAGGGACACAGTCTTGAGAGTGAAGAGCCCGCTCCAGGGGAAGGACGGGGAAGCCAGGCCGTGCCCCTCTCGGTGGAGGCAGCCTGGGGGCAGCCAGACTCAGGGCAACGCCCCGCCCCCGGCCTCCGG